>NC_067398.1:595320842-595605842 GCF_016432865.1 Antechinus flavipes | reverse complement strand
TAAGATCTGTATCTTAGGGATAGTTTTTAAGCAAAGATTAGAAAATCCCACTGTGGTTACCTGATTGTCATTTATAAATGAATTTTTTGGCAACTTTTCTTCACTATTTTAAAATAAGAATTACTTGCTATTATTTAATTTCATAAAACTGCTCTACAGAATACTATATAGAACAATCCAAAATAATTATTGTATATAACATAGCTACCATACCAGTCAATATCACAATCTAACTGAAACCTTCTAATATAATCATCTTTATATAAAACAAAGAAGACAAATAAGCATAAATCATTTTATGTGCTGTTTTATCTTTAATATCATACAACTGTTTTAAACAATGCTAATGATTTGAGAAAGGTCATCATACCAGTGTTAATATATCTATAATAGTTATGCTTCTTCAAATGTGAAATTTTAGCATAATTGTTTGTTTATAAGACAAACAAAACAACAATGAAAATATACCTAAGTTATTTTAGGAAAAGCCAAATTTCTTAACTAGGTGATAAGGACTCAATGGGAAAAAAAAAAAAAAAGGTTATACAGAAACATTCAATGTTAATCCATCATCAATTTATAACAAAAGCATAGAAGCAATTTTAACGAGCTATCTTTTTTAAATGATGCCTTTTGTTTTTATTTCTAAATTTATTTATCATATTTATTTCCAAATATAGTCCTTTTCCCCCAAAGGGCAATCCCTTGTGACAAAGATTTAAAATAAAAGAAAAAATGAATTTTAGCAAACCAACCACATATGAAAGAAATACAGCTTATCTTACACAATATCTATATCTAGACATATAGATATATCTATATCTATCTATATCTAACCTATGTCCATGAGAAAAGCTGCTTTAAAAGTGAATTAGGTCTTTTTTCTAACATACACACACACATACATACACATACACACACTTTCCTATAGGAAAAAATCTGGCTTCCTTGAAATAACCTCTGAGACAGAAGGGACTATATCAAATTCTTTGAATCCCTCATAATACTTAATACAGTGCTATGTACATATGTTCTATAAAGTACTTTTGAAGTCATTAATGTATTACATTAAATATGAAAGAATTCTATTATGCCTACATATTTAATGGAAAATGACAATTATCCAATAAAATGCACTAATACTTTCAGTGTTACAGATTATAATAGCTAGAAAAAACAATTTTCTGTTTGGGATATCAGAACTTGATGAACCATGAAAAAAAGAAAAATTGACATCTCAGGAAAAAAATAACAGTACACTGGACTGAAAGGTGACCCAAATCTGAAATTTCTTTCAGCAATATTCTACAATGTGACAAAAAACAAAACAAAACAAAACAAAAACAAAAACCAACACTTTAGTTATTCAACCCCTACTTTCTAGCACATTATGAAAGTACCAACTTTGCTTAAAATGCTTTAAAAAAAAAAAAAAAGGATAAACAGAGCATATTTACTGAATCAAATAAAATAAATCATAAAAAAATAGTAGGGCATTTACAAAAATTTATTTAATCTCAGAAGACAGAACCAACAGACAATTTGGCTATTTATGAATAAGAGAAAGTAAAGTTAGGAGAAAGTAATATTAATTTCCATGTTCATAAAGCTAAATTTTAAAAAATGGTAGGCAGGAACAAGGGCAGATAGTGGCTCAGTGGATGGAGTGCTAGAAGACCTGAATCCAAATGTGGCCTCAAATAATTACTAGCTGTGTAATCCTGAGCAAATCAGTCAACCTCATTTGCCTCAATTTTCTCACCTATAAAATTTCCTTCAAGGAAGGATGTTAAACTAAAGAAAAACCCAAATGGGGTCACAAAAAGATGGACACAGTTGAAAAGACTGCACAACAAGCATGGTAAAATATGTACATTTCAATCACATTCATGTTATTTCAAGAAGCAGAAAGTTCACAGAAATTTAGATATGATTTTATGGTCTGATTATAAATGAAGCTACATCAAAAATCATGAGAAATACTCAGTAACAAAATTCTAACACTACAATGAGTTCTTATGCAGAGGAAGAAAAAAGTGTTATCTAAAAAAGCTATCAATTACAAGTAGAATTTTTCAATAGATGTGAAAAAAAATATATGAACATGTAACAATAGTTTCAGAGAAATGAAATTCTCAAATGAGCCAAATGAGTGCATACTTATACATACATACACACACACACATACACACACACACACACACACACACACACACACACAGACAGAGCATTTTCTTTTGAAACAAGATAGAAATAAGATGCACTGGTAAGACTACATAGCTTAAAGATAACAAATGAAAAAAATAAAAATGTGCAACTCATACTTCGGGGATCTATCACTTAATCAGGAAAAACAATCTTCAAATTATTAAGTTTAAAATGAATATGACCAAGAAAAAACAGAAAAAGCAAGAGTAAAGAGGGAAATGAGAAATAATTAGTTTGGCTAAGTAAATGGATAATTTACTGAAGCATGTAGCAATGTGTTAGCTACATAGAAAAAACTGAAATCTCAATTTCACAAATATGTAACAACAGGAAGTAACTTTGAAGGTACTATGTTTGTGGTTTCTGCTAGTTCCATTCCAGATGCCAAGGAATTTACAGAAAGAAATCTTAACTTTTGGCCAGAAGGTTGCAGTACAAAAGAATGTGAGACAAAAGTAGAGGGAGAAAGTGTCAAGGAAATCTCTGGAACTTTAAAATGGGCTTTTCCAGTAAATGGTAGAACAGTGTAGAGATATAAGGTGGTGGCAATATTAGAAGAGAAAATGGGTCTTACAGAAGAGATTTTACCACCTTAATATCTTTCCTCTATACCTTCTTCTTTATCCTGACATTACTACTACTAAGGTGGCAATCTCTTTTCACCCCTGGATTACTGCAATATTCTGCTACAAGTCTCTCTCCATTCTTCCTCCTCTCAGTTCCTAAAAGTTCTCTCTTAAAGTGCAGGTCTGACCATGTCACTACCCCCATTCCCAATAAACTCTAGCAGCTTCCTACTAATTCTATTCCCGATATTAAATTTAAAAAATTTTGTTTGGTTATTAAAGCCTATCAAAATGCTTTCCCTTTACCTTTCCAGAATTCCTACACTTTCCCATTACCCTCTTCCTCATCTTCCTAATTACTGTATAATCTATTAATATTAGATTTCTTCCTATTCCTTTACAAGACATTCAATCTCTCAATTTTTTGTACTTTTCGCTGGTTGTCCATTTCCAGAATGTTCTTCCTCATCTTTGTCTCCTGGTTTCTTTCAACTTGCAACTAAAATTGTACCTTCTCCACAAAGGCTTTTCTGATTCCCCTTAATTTTAGAGTCTTTCCTCGTTTGGTTCTAATTCATCCTGTATATATCTTTTTGGAGGTAATAAATGGTTATTGACGGATTGCAAAAAAATAATGACAAAAGTACCATTCAACATTTCTTGCCCATATTATAGAAGGCATTGTGCTTTATAAGTGAAGCAGAATTGCAATAGCTTAAAAGAATTGTAAAATGTACAAATTTAGTCATCTCCATCTTTTGCAAAAAAAAAAAAAAATGATAACCATATTATCATTGATTCCAGAATGAGTTAACACAGTGTCGATCAGGAAGAATTGAGAAGGTGACAATTCTTTATTAAAGTTAACCATGTGTCAACCACAGAGTACACATCTGAGAAAACATGGAATCCCTAAACTAAAAACCATCACTTATTTTCTGGTGATTCAAAAGTAAGGAGATAGAAGGTGGGCAAAGTACCATTATACTGCTATCATAACCAAATACTATTATTATGGATTACAAAGTCTTAGTCAAAACCAAAACATTTTAGAATCATCAATAATGTTGGAGTTTTTATTTTTATTAAAACATTGTTGGCAATTGAGCATATGGATTTGAGAAAGCTGAAATAGGAGAAATAAATAACTAATTTAGAAAATGATGCCTAAAAACATGGTTTGAATTTCTGGAGGATCCAACCTTAATGGTTTGTTTGTTGTCTTTCATTCTCAGAAAGAATCAAAAATGACATCACTATGTTGGGATCAGGGTATAGAGTGTCCAACTGTGGCTGATCAGATCAATATGAGCTCAGAAACTTCTACTACCACTAGGACGCAAATGAACATTTGATAGTCTATATGAACATTTGAGATGGAGATGACTAAATTTGTACATTTCACAATTCTTTTAAGCTATTGCAATTCTGCTTCACTTATAAAGCACAATGCCTTCTATAATATAAGCAAGAAATGTTGGATGGTACTTTTGCCATTATCTCCTATGTCATTCGATCAATTCCAAAGTCTTTCAGAGTGTTCTTATAATGCTTCTTCTCATCTCCTTCATGAGAACACTTGCCATGCATGGATTTTCCATAAAGTAGTCTTTGAGGAAAACAAAGGTTTGGCATTTCAACGTCTAGCTTATGGAAGCTGTCCTTTCTGTAAGTAGAATTTGGATGCTTGGCCAGTTTATCTCAAGAAAGGACTTCAAGTATTTAGTACCTGATCTTATTAGGTGATCTTCATAATTCTTCTAAGAATTCAACTAGAAGCTATCCTGTTTCTTTGCAAGGTGCTAGTAAATTGTCTAGGTTTCACAGGCATAACAGATCAGCACAATAGCTTGATAGATATTTGGTTTGCCAAGCAGTCTAATACTTCTTTCACATACTTTCCTTTGGAGCCTCCAAAACACTAAATCAGCTCTGGCCATGTGTGCATCAACCTCATCATCTATGTATACATCCCTGGGAAGTATACTACCAAGGTAAGTGAACTTATGCTCAGAAGTCAAAATTTCTCCATTTGCTATAACTCAGGGCTTCTTAAACTTTTTTCCACTAATGACCCCTTTTTTAAATTGGAAATTTGTTTTTATGCAGCCCCATCTCAAATCTAAGCTGAGGTGTTTCTGGCATCATTCATGCATGTGCAGTTGCAAAGTATGTATGCTATGTGTTCAGAGCTAAGTCTACAGTGAAATTGCATGATGCCATAAGGGCAAGTGCTGCCAGAAACACCTCAGATTCATTAATATGTCTGATATTGAATTTTTGGTCACCACATTCAGAAACCTTTCACTATTGCCAATTTTTTTTGCAACTGCAAAATTCAGTTATACAAATCCCACATGGAGTTATTATAGCTTTGCTATAATGAATGGCTCCATGTATGGATGGTAATGATGCTGAGTGATATTGTGAAGAAATAAGATGACACATACAAACATGTACAAATTATATGAAAAATTAATGCAAGGCAGTTTTGAGAGGGGGTATGCCAGTAAATGGTGGGAGGAACCAGGAAGTCTCCTTGAAGAAAACTAGTACTTGAGCAAAATCATGAAGGAAATCAGAAATTCCAAGAGGTAAAGAAAAGGAAAGAATCAATTTTTAGAATGAGATATAGCAAAAGCAAGGAGATGGAAGATAAAGCACTGTATGAGCAGATGCAATAAGCGAGCCATTTTGGCTACATCTCAAGATATAATAAGGAAGAAAATGGAAGACTGAAATGGAAGAAAGAAGCCGAGTTGTGAATACTTTAATGTCAACAAAGATGGTTGTATTTGAATCTCAGAATAACAGGGAGTCATCTGAATTTAATGAATCGGAGATAATATAATTATACCTGAGCTTCAGAAATCATTGGGATGGAAGTGAAAAGGTTAGAATAAGAGAAACTGAGGAACAGTCTGATCAGTGACACCCTTCTTTCAGCTACTATGGTGTGTATGGAGAGGGGAAAGAGAGAATGAGAGAATGAGAGAGAGAGAAAGAAAGGGAGGGAGGGAGGGAAAGAGGGAAGGAGGGAGAGAGGAGGACAAGGAGAAAGAGGGAGAGAAAGAGAGAGGTAGAAAGAGAGGGGAAGAGGAAAGGGGAGGGAAAGAGGAGGGAGAGAGGCTGGGAAAGAGAGGCGGAAAAGAAAGGGGAGGGAGGGAGAGGGAGAGGGAGAGAAAGAGAGAGAAAGAGAGAGAGAAGAGAGGGAGGGGGGGGGAGAGAAAGATTTTCTATCCAGTTCTCATCTCTTTTTCTGCATATCACTTCTGGATCATCATTAACTATTTTTTTTTTTTCATACTCTGCCCTTTTAATTCCTTCTCTCCCAGAGAACAATTTCCTATAACAACATTTTTAGGGTTCTATTTAAAAGGGGGGAGGGGGAAAAATCAACAAACCAATCCATAAATAGAAAAAAAATTGATACTATATGAAATATTTCACACTCATAGATCCTTGCCATCCTTTACCTATGCAAAGTGCACCTAAAACGCACTCTATGCAAAGGAGTGGGGAGAAGTTTCTACTCATATGCCTTCTTTGAGGCCATGTTTATCCTCTGTAATTTTGCAACCTTTATTTTTAACTGTTTTTGTGCTGTTTTGGGGGGATTAACAGCCATATGATTTTTAAAAATGCTTCAGTTTAAACATGATTAGAGAAAAATTAATGATCTCCAAATTAAATGTAAGTTTCTTGTGCACAGGAACTACTTCATTTTTGCCTTTTTATCTGTATCACTTAGCACAATAGCTGGTGTAAAGAAGACATTTTATAAATGGTTGTTGACTGATAGTTACAGGGTATGAAAGAATCACTGATTTATGAAAAGATCTGGATTTAAAAGAAATGCTACTGAATGTCAAACTAAAATGCCAGCTTCCTAAGTTGTTCAATGAATAGTCATGTTATTCACTATGGGTTTAATTAAAAAAAAAAATCAAAGTTTAATTTATGTAATTCAATTTAATGTTTTAATTTACCTCATTCATTAATTCTTTAATTTACTTCACTCTAATAAATCTCAAGGTTATTAAACAAATTAATCCTTAATATCATTTCCAAAAACAGCCATTACTAGTAATGAGTAGAAAATGAGTTTAGCTTCTGACCCTGTGGGGTCCTTTCTGTGTGACCCTATGTTATGGGCCAGAACTCTGCCCCTGAAAATTCACGTGAACTCTACGCTTGAAACAAGGAGCTAAATCAGTGGAACTGAGGAGACAATGTAACTATCTAGTTCAGCATGGTTTAGTATGATTGCTTTAATCTTACAACAAATAATAGTTTCCTACTGATATAACGATTGGTGTATACTCAGTGTGGAGCATATAAGCAGGGACTGAGAGCCACAGAGGGGAAACTCTCAGAGACAGAAAAGACAAGTGCACTAGAAGCTGACAGAGGCAGAGAAGACAAAGGACTGGTGGCAGGAGCTCAAGTTCTCGGAACCAAGTAAGATTTTGTCAAGAATGCTTTAAAATAAGTTTGTAATTTGTATTTTGTAATTTGTATTTTAATCTTTAGAATATTAAATTCATTTGCACGAAGTCTTAAGTGTTGGATTTGCTTTTATTCTAGCGGGTAATTTGCTCTTTCCCATCAAGAACTTTAGAATAAATTCAGATTCTTTTGGAATATTTTTCTAATCAAATTTAGAAATTGATAAATGTTCAGATTATTTTATCTTTGGTCTTTTTGGTACTAATTAAAAAGGATCATAAAACACATTTTGTTCAAATCAAATTTTTTTTAATGATTTTATCTTGGAAACTGTATAATCACACACACACACACACACACACACACACACACACACTCATTTTCTATCCTGTATGTTGGGGCTAATAAAATCTGTTCTCTTCACCCCATTTTTTTTCCCTTTGAAGACAAAGTTTCCTTGACAAAATTCTTACTTTTGCAAAGTGCACCTAAATTCTAAATAAAAACTTAAATTTAGATGTGAAACACAAATAGGAGTAAACTACTTGTTAAAAAGTAAAAATAAAAACAAGACACCATCTTTCTTCTACCAAATTCTAAATTTCTGAACTCTTAGCATTCATTATATTGCCCAACTTCCTCACCTACTCTCTGCCAAGGTATAATGAAGAAAGATGAGTGCACTCACATGAGAGACTCCTTCCTCAACAGACAGTAAAAGACTCTACAGTGAATGCTCAGAACCACAGGCATGATGTCTGGCACTAACATGGCAGCTTTATAATTTTACATTTGAACAAGGGATAATAAAGATACAATATCAACTGCATTACTATGCTAGAGATAAATGTCTTAAGACTGTGCTCTAAATTTATTTTAGGCATGTTGAAAATCAAATCACAGTTTTTTTTTCTCTTTTTTTTTTTCCCTTACCATTTACACTATAAAATATGGGAGGGCCAGGGAGAGCTAATAAATAATCTCAATTATTCCAATAATATCTACTAATTACCTAAAACTATGTTCAAGGAACAATGCTAAACACTGTGAGAACAATGAAAAGATTCATACATGCAAGAAACTATGTCGAAGAAGATAAAAAAAGTCTATATGTGAATAATTAAAATATAACTGTTCTCATATTTTCATTGATAATTTTATATTTCATCTTTGTTCCTATTATACTCTACTGTTTTCTCCCTGTTTATTTAAACAGACTAGAAGCTCCCCAAAGGCAAGGACTGTACCATTTTAAATCTTTGTCTCAGCACCCAGCAAAGTACCTTGCATGAATGAGGCATTAAATAAATTTCCACTGACTTACAGAACTAAATTGCCTGGATCATTCCTGACTTTGGAGCCTCAGTTCAGCAGTGGAGACAGAAAGTTGAAACAAGTGGGCAATGAAGTAATAAGAAAACAACATGATAGCTACAGTTTCAGAGAAAATGTGTGTAAATGTGTGCATGTCCATATGTATGTTTGTGTTTTAGTAGTAGGAAACATTTTATCTCATTTTAGGTAGTAGAGTAATCAATAGAAAAGATTAAGGGAATGATAGCAAGATGACATTTATTTCAGAAATGAAAATTTAGCAGGCTTTATTTTCCTTTTTGCTATTACTGATATTACTAAAAGTCATGAAACTTGAAAGTATAACATAGAAATAATGAAAAGACAGCACTTTTATAATCTTGGAATTTAAAAGTGTTTTACACTCAAAATTTTTCATTTAGTAAACAGCTAATTGTAAAATAATAAAGTTAAAATTTAAATATAATTTATCCAAAAATAATAATTGAAGCTAACGTTAAATCTAAGGCATAAATGCTTGATTCTTTTTTCTTTTTCTTTTTTTTTTTTGGGTTGAGGCAATTGGAGTTAAGTGACTTGCCCAGAGTCACATAGCTAGGAATTGTTAAGTGTCTGAGGCCACATTTGAACTGAGGTCCTCCAGACTTCAGGGCTAGTGCTCTATCCACTGTGCTACCTAGCTGCACCTTGATTCTAATTCTTAAAAAGTATTCCAATTGCTAACCAATCCCTCAAACTTTTGGGCTACTTGATTCAAAGATTTAAATACCTAATTTCAGTGAATAAATTCTATTTCTGTTCAAAATTAAAAAAAAAAGTTTAAAATTCAGCTTCATAAGTAAAGTAATCATACAATAATGCTATAAATATCATTGTTTTAGTGGAAACTAAAATTTTTAAAGAGGATCCCAATTTTACTAAGATAATTGATAACAAGATGATTAAAATGAGGACATTTCAAAATGTAACAACTCATTTTGGTTCCATCTTTTAGGAGAAGGGGCAACAGACAAAATAGATGTTCTTTTAGTTTTGTCAGTTTCACAAAATACTCAAAATTTTCCCAAGGAACATTTCTCAATCAGGTATCCATAAAACAGTAAAAATCTAGCCAAAGAAATCTTGCTTTGTGATAAGACAATATTAAGAGAAGAGATCTCTACAAAGAGAAAAATGAAACAGCAAAGAAGTTCTCCATAAATGATTATTTAAGAGACCAACATTAATTATATATAATACATTTAATTTTATTTTATGAAAAGGAAATATACAAAGAAATTCATTTTGGGGATTGACAGAAATCAAATGTATTGAGGAAGCATTATTTTAATCCTTCAGATAACAGCCATTCTTGACTAACAAATTTTAAACATTAAAGTAGATGGGC
Organism: Antechinus flavipes; assembly: GCF_016432865.1. NCBI lineage: Eukaryota > Metazoa > Chordata > Mammalia > Dasyuromorphia > Dasyuridae > Antechinus > Antechinus flavipes. The sequence continues at coordinate 595,595,918 of NC_067398.1, read as the reverse complement.
TAGAATTTAATAATTTAATGTATTTTATTTCATGGTAAGCAATAATTAACTTTATATAACTATCAAGTATTTTCATTTTTGAAAACATGCACTGAAATAGAATATAGTTTTTATAAGATTTGATAGAACCAGTGTCTAGGTTTTACATGCAAGTATCCTTGTCAAAGAGAAAAATGTTAAAGATATCTGAGCAACTCCATGTATCTGCACACAAAGTGCTACAATATAAACTGAGGTAAATGCCAAAATAAACCTAGTAACTATTTCTGTTTAAAATTCTGAAACATTTATTTTCTTAGGGAAGCCACATGCATGCATGGAAATAATTAACAGGCAAATGAGTAAATAATTCAAATACTTGACAACCAATCAAAAGTTAAATAGAAGCTTTTACTTAGTAAAAAGTGAGATTAAGAGAAGCTATTATGAAACTATTTTATAGAATCAAAATTGTTCCACATTAAATATTTCTCCATCAACTGAGAAAGATTCAACAATCCTAGAAAGCAATTTGAAAATATATTAAGAAATGTCTATAGTCTCGGACCCAAAGATTTCTCTGTTATAGGCACATACCCCAAAGCAGTAACTGATAAAAAACAAAAAGACTTTTGTATATCAAAATGATTATAGCAACATTTACGTAATGTCAAAAACCTGGAAAATATAGCTATGCCTATACATTTGTGAATGGCTAAACAAATTGCAGTATATAAACGTAATGAAATAATACTGTTGTCTAAGATACAATGGACATGATGAAGACAAGAAAGGCATGGAAAGACTTGAATTGATGCTAAATGAAGAAAAGCCAAAAAATAATATATACAATTACAACAATGTAAATGAAAAAAATGATAACCACAAAATATTGCTCTCTCACAACATGATTCATAAGGAATATTTTTTTTTTAAAAAAGTATTCATGTATAGTTTTCCACAAAAAAAATATTGTTTCTACATGTAACTGGTGAAAATAAATAAAAAAGCCCTAAATATTGAAAAGTCATACATAATTAGCAAAAATACAGATATGAGAAAGTACCAGTCCTCTTTTGCAGAAGTAGGAAACTATAGAATGTTCTATATAATATCAAGCTACACTGGACTGTTTTTTTTTTTTCTTTCATTTTTATTCTCTATTGTAAAAGATGATATTTGGGGAGCAGAAGAGGGAAAAGCTACATAGAGTAATACTGGTAATTTTGTGTTTTTTTTTTTTCTTTTTAAACAAAATAATCAGGGTTAAGTGCCTTGCCCAGAGTCACACGGCTAAGTATCAAGTATCTGAGGTCACATTTGAACTCAGGTTCTCTTGACTCCAGGGCTGGTTCTGTATCCACTGTTCCACCTAGTAGCCCCAATGTTGGTAATTTAAAAACAAAGAGATCAATAAAAAATGTTTTTTAAAAAGTCATTTATATCTCTATTTCTAGAAGCTAAAGAACTCTGTTGCAACATACACATTTTATTTAAGACTTATTAAAATATTCTAAATATTGAGTTTAAAATCTGATAAAATTAAATGTTATATAAAAAACCCTAGATAATTTTTCTTCTAAGTTTTTTTTTTTTAACTTCGAGAATCAAACAAAACCATTACTTAATGTGTTGTGATTCAAAGTGATAGTTAACTATAAAAAGCTACATATCAATAGGTCATAATAATGGAGGTCAGAACCTAGTTAGCCCATTAGAGGAAACTTAGCTAAATTCCTCCAACATTCCCCTCCAAACAAGTTTAAAATAATACTTCAAGCCAAATTTTGGAGTAGTGGAGCTAACAAAAGGATGAGATATTTTTTCAACCTAAAATACTTAGGCAGTTGGCTGAATTTTTGTGCCCCTAGAATTGAAGACAATCTAGAGCCCAGATCTGCAGCAAAAGAAACAGCAGCTGCAGCTTTAGCTCTTAATCCAGAAACAGTGGCAGGTTTGGATAACTAGTCGAAAAGAAATTACAGAGGACCCTTTACAGGGCACTGGGCAGACTTGGCATTGATTGGCTGCTTTATTGCCCACATAAAATTCTGGGCCACAGTTTCAGACTGGAAAAGAAAATTGGGATTTGTTTCCAAGAGAACAGAAGCCTGGTCTGCAAAGCAAAGCAAATCAAGTACTAGCAATTGCAGCTACAGGGAAGCAGGGAAGAGGGAAGGCGGGGAAGGGTGACTTTGTGGGTAAAAATCAGAGAAGAAAACATCTTTCCCAAAGATCACACCACCTTGGAAGAACCAAAAGTTTACAAACCTCAGAACTAGCTCTGAAGATAGCAGGACAAAACAAAGAAAAGGAAGTCAATAAAATTAAAGTGTTTATAATCTGAGAAGACACATGTAACTCTTCAGAATGTCAACATTATTAGGGGAGTTACAAAGTATCTACATAAATAAAGGGTTTACCCATAAAATGGAAGCAGAAGAATGAATTAGAAATCAGAATCCCACAATATGTAATTTACAAGACACAACACAGGGTTAAAATAAAAGGCTGGAGCAGAAGTTATGCTTCAGCTTAAAAAAAAAAAAGTAAGGGTACCAATCAACATTTCAAACCAAGAAAAAGCAAAACCAGACCTAATTCAAAGGGATAATCAGGAAATTACATTTTGTAAAAGGTATCACAGTGAAGTAACATAAAAAATATTTACAGAAAATTTCTTTGATAAAAGTCTCATTTCTCAAATAGATGAGTATAAAACTGAGTCAAATATATAAATGCTTATTAAAAATGGTAAGTCCTAACAAGGAAAATAGATACACTAATGCACAACTGGTAGAATAGTGAACTGCTATTTTGAAAAACAATTTGGAATTATACCCATAATGTACATAACCTTTGACCCAGGAATATCAATACAAGGTCTGTATCCCAAAGAGATCAAAAAACAAAGAAAAAGAAGTATATGTACAAAAATATTTAGAGCATTTCTTTTTGTGGTAGCAAAGATATCTAGGGGGATATTCATCAACCGAGGAATACCTGAACAGTTGTGGCATATGATTATGATGAAGTTCTATTGTGCTACAAGATATATGAAGGTGATTTCAGAAAAACATGGCAAAGAACTATATGAACTAATACAAAGTGAACTAAGATCTAGGAGACCATTGTGCATACTAATAGCAATGTTATAATGATGACTAATTGTAAAAAACTTGGCCATTCTGATCGCTACAATGATCCAAAACAATTCCAAGGGCCTCATGAAAAAAAAAAATGTTGTCTGCCACCTCCAGAGATAAAATTAATGAACTCTGAATGTAAACTGAAGTTTAATTTTTTCACTTTATTTTTGTTTTTAAAAAAAAAAAAAGAAATGTTTTGCATGATCTCACATATATCATGTTGCTTATCTTTTCAGTGAGCAGGAGGATATGGGAAGGTCAAAATTAAAAAAAAATACTAAAAATACATGTTTTAAACACACACACACACAGTCTGTATGTATATATATATAAGTTTACAGTATATATACATATATAATATATATACTAAATTATGTAAACTATCCATACAGAATATGCACATATGTATACTATAGTGTACTATATATACTAAAGATATCTACTATGTATATATATATATCTACTATAGCATACTACACATATATATTACAGTACATCCTATATTCATATATACTATATATATTTGTGTATTTGTTATCTATATAAAGTAGACACAGACTATACACACACAAATTTAGAAATCTGTAATAGTATCAGTTGGGTTCAGATCACAGAAAAAAAGAAACAGACTCAGTGTAATTTCAAAAATTTAAATATCAATACTTCTAGTAATGTTTAATTTTAAGTAAAAAGTAACACTCTCAAGAGTTAAAATTTCTGTAAGAAAGTGCTAAAAGATTTTTTTTTTAATTTAGGCTCCAAAATATACCACATCTCCATAGATACATCATTTCCTCCTTCGTAATTTTTGAGATATTTGATTTTTTTAATGAATCAGTGTTTTCTTAAACTTCATATTATTTCTTCAACATAATCAACTCACTGTGTTTGTTGGATCCTCCTGTAAAATTCGATCATATAGCTGTATAGCATCCTCATACCTATTTAAGAAGAAACAAACATCAATTTGGGGGGGGGGGGGAAATTACAGATAAATTTGGACAAAGTCAAAACTAGTCAAGTCCAAAAACCCTCATGATACATATTTTTTCATTTTGGTGATAAAATTGTTACAAATTAATTCCAAAAGAGGTAAACTAAGCCCCTCCTACACGTCTCGTTAAAAGTTGGAGAAAAAAAATTTTTTATTAATGACTGATTTAAACACTGACCATAAGATTAGAACCCAAAAGAAAAATCATAAAAATAGGAAGTCTTAGTACAAACAAATATAAGAATCTAATCCAACAGGTGCTTTAAATCACTAAGTCAAAAAAGCTCTATCAATATCTGTTATATTGAAGGATTCTATTATTAAGCTATTTCCTCATAGTTCTTGGTCAATATAACAATTAAATTACACAAGTATTTCATTACCATCTATTATGTACTACATACTGTGAAAAGAACAGAATGCAAGACATGGTTCCTATCTTCAAAAAGATTAATCTATCTGAGGCAATAATATAAAAATTAAATTTTTTAAAAATAGTACATAAAGTTATGTCAATATGAATGGTATACATAGTATGCTTTAAGAGTTCTATAGGTAATAATCCTGTATAATAAATATCCTCTTTGGTCCTACTTTATACAACATTACTTCTATAAAGAAAAAAATAAAAAATTCTTACAAATTGGACTAATTAGATAATAAGGTATACTAAATTACAGCATAATTTTAAGGAAATTCCAGAAATAATAAACAGACCACTTTTATTTTCTTTTTTTTTTTTTTTTTTTTTTTTTTTTTTTTTAATTTTTTTATTTAATAATTACATTATATTTACACTCATTTCTGTTCCGATTTTTTTTTTTTCCCCCCCCTCCCTCCACCCCCTCCCCTAGATGGCAAGCAGTCCTTTATATGTTGGATATGTTGCAGTATATCCTAGATACAATATATGTTTGCAGAACCGAACAGTTCTCTTGTTGCGTAGGGAGAATTGGATTCAGAAGGTATAAATAACCGGGAAGAGAAACAAAAATGCAGATAGTTCACATTCGTTTCCCAGTGTTCTTTCTTTGGGTGTAGCTGCTTTTGTCCGTCATTTATCAATTGAAACTCAGGTCTCTTTGTCAAAGAAATCCACTTCCATCAAAATATGTCCTCATACAATATCGTTGTCGAAGTGTATAATGATCTCCTGGTTCTGCTCATTTCACTTAGCATCAGTTCATGTAGGTCTCTCCAAGCCTCTCTGTATTCATCCTGCTGGTCATTTCTTACAGAACAATAATATTCCATAACATTCATATACCACAATTTACCCAGCCATTCTCCAATTGATGGGCATCCATTCATTTTCCAGTTTCTAGCCACTACAAACAGGGCTGCTACAAACATTTTGGCACATACAGGTCCCTTTCCCTTCTTTAGTATTTCTTTGGGATATAAGCCCAATAGAAACACTGCTGGATCAAAGGATATGCACATTTTGATAATTTTTTGGGCATAATTCCAGATTGCTCTCCAGAATGGTTGGATTCGTTCACAACTCCACCAACAATGCATTAGTGTCCCAGTTTTCCCGCATCCCCTCCAACATTCATCATTATTTTTTCCTGTCATCTTAGCCAATCTGACAGGTGTGTAGTGGTATCTCAGAGTTGTCTTAATTTGCATTTCTCTGATCAATAATGATTTGGAACACTCTTTCATATGAGTGGTAATAGTTTCAATCTCATCCTCTGAAAATTGTCTGTTCATATCCTTTGACCATTTATCAATTGGAGAATGGCTTGATTTCTTATAAATTTGAGTCAGTTCTCTATATATTTTGGAAATGAGGCCTTTATCAGAACCTTTAACTGTGAAAATGTTTTCCCAGTTTGTTGCTTCCCTTCTAATCTTGTTTGCATTAGTTTTATTTGTACAAAGGCTTTTTAATTTGATGTAATCGAAATTTTCTATTCTGTGGTCAGTAATGGTCTCTAGTTCATCTTTGGTCACAAATTTCTTTCTCCTCCACAAGTCTGAGAGATAAACTATTCTATGTTCCTCTAATTTATTTATAGTCTCGTTCTTTATGCCTAGGTCATAGACCCATTTTGATCTTATCTTGGTATATGGTGTTAAGTGTGGGTCCATGCCTAATTTCTGCCATACTAATTTCCAATTATCCCAGCAGTTTTTATCAAATATTGAATTCTTTTCCCAGAAGTTAGGGGCTTTGGGTTTGTCAAACACTAGATTGCTATAGTTGACTATTCTGTCTTGTGAGCCTAGCCTTTTCCACTGATCCACTAATCTATTTCTTAGCCAATACCAAATGGTTTTGGTGACTGCTGCTTTATAATATAATTTTAGATCAGGTACAGCTAGGCCACCTTCATTTGATTTTTTTTTCATTAATTCCCTTGAGATTCTCGACTTTTTATTGTTCCATATGAATTTTGTTGTTATTTTTTCTAGATCAATAAAATATTTTCTTGGAAGTCTGATTGGTATAGCACTAAATAAATAGATTAGTTTAGGGAGTATTGTCATCTTTATTATGTTCGCTCGGCCGATCCAAGAGCACTTAATATTTTTCCAATTATTTAAGTCTGACTTTATTTGTGTGGAGACTTTTTTATAATTTTGCTCATATAATTCCTGACTTTCCTTTGGTAGATAGATTCCCAAATATTTTATGGTATCAACAGTTATTCTGAATGGAATTTCTCTTTGTATCTCTTGCTGTTGGGTTTTGTTGGTGATGTATAAAAATGCTGAGGATTTATGGGGATTTATTTTGTAGCCAGCTACTTTGCTAAAATTATGAATTATTTCCAATAGCTTTTTGGTAGAATCTCTGGGGTTCTCTAGGTATACCATCATATCATCTGCAAAGAGTGATAGTTTGGTTTCCTCATTGCCTACTCTAATTCCTTTTATATCTTTCTCGACTCTTATTGCCGAGGCTAGTGTTTCTAATACGATATTAAATAATAATGGTGATAGTGGGCAACCTTGCTTCACTCCAGATCTTATTGGGAAAGGTTCCAGTTTTTCCCCATTGCATATGATGCTTACTGATGGTTTTAAATATATGCTCCTGACTATTTTAAGGAAAAGTCCATTTATTCCTATGCTCTCAAGTGTTTTTATTAGGAATGGATGTTGGATTTTATCAAATGCTTTTTCTGCATCTATTGAGATGATCATGTGGTTTTTGTTTGTTTGGTTATTGATATAGTCAATTATGTTAATAGTTTTCCTAATATTGAACCAGCCCTGCATTCCTGGTATAAATCCTACTTGGTCATAGTGTATTATCCTGGTGACAATTTTCTGTAATCTTTTTGCTAATATTTTATTTAAGATTTTAGCATCAATATTCATTAGGGAGATTGGTCTATAATTTTCTTTCTCTGTTTTCAGCCTACCTGGTTTAGGTATCAGTACCATATCTGTGTCATAAAAGGAGTTTGGTAGGACTCCTTCAATCCCTATTTTTTCAAATAGTTTATATAACATTGGAGTTAATTGTTCTTTAAATGTTTGGTAGAATTCACATGTAAATCCATCTGGTCCTGGGGATTTTTTCTTAGGGAGTTGATTGATAGTTTGTTCTATTTCTTTTTCTGAGATGGGACTGTTTAGGATATTTACTTCTTCCTCTGTTAGTTTGGGCAAGCTGTATTTTTGGAGGTATTTTTCTATTTCATTTAAGTTGTCGAATTTATTGGCATAAAGTTGGGCAAAGTAACTCCTAATTATTGCTCTAATTTCCTCTTCGTTAGTGGTGAGTTCTCCCTTTTCATTTTTAAGACTAACAATTTGATTTTCCTCTTTCCTTTTTTTAATCAGATTTACTAAGGGTTTGTCTATTTTGTTGGTTTTTTCATAGAACCAACTCTTAGTTTTATTAATCAATTCAATAGTTTTTTTACTTTCAATTTTATTGATCTCACCTTTTACTTTTAGAATTTCAAGTTTAGTGTTTGACTGGGGGTTTTTAATTTGTTCCTTTTCTAGCATTTTTAATTGCAAACCCAATTCATTGACCTTCTCTTTCTCTATTTTATACAAATAGGCCTCTAGAGATATGAAATTTCCCCTTATTACCGCTTTGGCTGCATCCCATACATTTTGGTATGATGTCTCATTATTATCGTTTTCTTGGGTGAAGTTATTAATTATGTCTATGATTTGCTGTTTTACCCAATCATTCTTTAGTATGAGATTATTTAGTTTCCAATTATTTTTTGGTCTACTTCCCCCTGCTTTTTTGTTGAATGTAATTTTCATTGCATCGTGGTCTGAAAAGGATGCATTTACTATTTCTGCCTTACTACATTTGAGTTTGAGGTTTTTATGTCCTAATATATGGTCAATTTTTGTATAGGTTCCATGAACTGCTGAAAAGAAAGTGTATTCCTTTCTGTCTCCATTACATTTTCTCCAGAGATCTATCATATCTAGCTTTTCTAGTATTCTGTTTACCTCTTTGACTTCTTTCTTATTTATTTTCTGGTTTGATTTATCTAATTCTGAGAGTGCAAGGTTAAGATCTCCCACTATTATAGTTTTACTGTCTATTTCTTCTTGCAGCTCTCTTAGTTTCTCTTTTAAGAATTTAGATGCTACCCCACTTGGTGCATATATGTTTAATATAGATAGTGCTTCATTATCCATGCTACCCTTTAGCAAGATATAGTGTCCTTCCTTATCTCTTTTAATTAGGTCAATTTTTGCTTTAGCTTGATCTGAGATCAGGATGGCTACCCCTGCTTTTTTGACTTCACCTGAAGCATAGTAGATTTTGCTCCAACCTTTTACCTTTAACCTGCATGTATCTCCCCGCTTCAGGTGTGTTTCCTGTAAACAACATATTGTAGGATTCTGGCTTTTAATCCATTCTGCTAACCGCTTCCTCTTTATGGGGAGTTTACCCCGTTCACGTTTATGGTTAGAATGACCAATTCTGTATTACTTGCCATCTTGTTAACCCCGGTTTATGCTTTCCTCCCTTCTTTCCCCTTTCCCCCCTTCCAAGTATTAAGCTTGTGAGCACCCCTTGCTTCTCACAGCCCTCCCTTTTTAGTGTCCCTCCCCCCGCCTTAGAGTTCCTCCCCCTATCTTACCCCTTTCCCTCCCAGTTCCCGTATTCCCTTCCCCTTAGCTTATTCCTTCCCTTTCCACTTTTCCCTTCTCACTTTTCAATGAGATGGGAGAAGTTTCACCATAGATTGAATATGTCTTAAGATTTTTCACTTAAAGCCAATTCTGAAGGCAGTAAGATACCCACTATATTCATCCCCCTCCATTCTTTCTCTCAGATATAATAGGTTTCCTATGCCTCTTCATGAGATGTACTACCCCCACTTTACCCTTTTTCTGGTACAATGTCCTTTCCACATCAATTTCTAGAACAAGGTATACATGTATTCTTTATACATCTATATAGTCAAAATATAGTTCCCAAGATTAATCTTTACCTTTTTAGATTTCTCTTGAGTTCTATATTTGTAGATCAAACTTTTTGTTAAGTTCTGGTTTTTTCATCAGAAATAGATGAAATTCGCTTACTTCGTTGAATGTCCATCTTCTTCCCTGGAAAAAGATGCTCATTCTCGCTGGGTAAGTTATTTTTGGTTGCATACCAAGTTCCTTAGCCTTTCGGAATATCATATTCCAGGCCCTTCGATCTTTTAATGTGGATGCTGCCAGATCCTGGGTGATCCTTATTGTGGCTCCTTGATACTTGAATTGGGTTTTTCTAGCCGCTTGCAATATTTTTTCTTTCACCTGAGGGTTCTGGCATTTGGCCACTATATTCCTTGGTGTTTTGATTTTAGGATCCCTTTCAGTGGTGATCGATGAATCCTTTCAATGTTTATTTTTTCCTCTGTTCCTATGACTTCTGGGCAGTTCTCTTTGATGATTTCCTGGAAGACAGTGTCCAGGCTTTTTTTTCATCATGTTTTTCTGGGAGTCCAATGATTCTCAGATTGTCTCTCCTGGATCTGTTTTCCAGGTCTGTTGTCTTCCCCAGAAGGTATTTCACATTTTTCTCCATTGTTTGATTTTTTTGGATTTGCTTGACTGATTCTTCTTGTCTCCTCGAGTCATTCAATTCCACTTGTTCAATTCTGATTTTCAGTGAAGTATTCTCTTCACTCACTTTTTTAAAATCTTTCTCTAATTGTCCAATTGAGTTCTTTTGTTCTGTGGAATTTTTTTCCATTTCGCCAATTTTGTTTTTTAGAGAGCTGTTTTCTGTTTCCAGTTCACTAATCCTATTTTTCAAGGATTTTACTTCTTTATCCACTCTCTCTTTAACTTTCTCCAGACTCTTTTCCCATTTTTCTTCTAGCTCCTTGTGAGAGCCTTTTTAATCACTTCTATGAGGTTCATCTGTGCTGAGGAACAGATGATTTCCTCCTTTGGGGAATCACCTGGGGACTGCCTGTTTTTAGTCTCCTCAGGATTTAGAGTCTGCTCTCTATCTGTATAGAAGCTGTCAAGGGTTAAAGTCCTCTTCAGCTTCTTGCTCATTCTGTCTATTAATCAGAGATAAACTACCAAAGAAAAACAGAAAAAACTGGAGTCTTTCTTTGGGGGGGGGCTGGGTGTGTTATCGAGCTTCCTCTACAGACTGCAGGTGGCAGTAGTGAGGCACTAGCAGGACTGTGCTGCGCCTGCGCTCTGAGATCCCAAAGCGTGCTGAGTCACTGAGGGGGGGGAAGGGGGGGGGCCAGGTCCTGAGAGACTCCAGCTGTTTGGGGTTGTGTTCTTCAGCCCCGGTGTTTTTAGCTTCTCTGCTGGGCTGTTGACTTGCTGCAGGTTCCAAACCTGTAGCGAAGCTCTCCCCGCAGAGACGGCTACGATCACTCCCCACCCCCTCTCAGCTCTGCTCCCGTGCTCTCACTGCCGCTGCCCTCAGCCTGCGCCCGATCTAAAACTGCCCCAGCCCTCCAGTAAAGACAGACCTTTCTTGGCGGATCTCAAGGATGGCTTCTCTTGGTAACTATTTGTGGTTTTTTTTCAGTCAAGCATTGATTCAGAGGCTTGTAATGAAGTGGATAGTGAGAGAAAGCGCGGAGCTTATGCAACTGTGAGCCTCCTCTCCGCCATCTTCGACCACTTTTATTTTCAAGAAAATCTCAGTTAAGTGGTAAATAACTAGAATTCTCTACATTTCTCTAAGAAAAGCTATACTTAACATCTGTCAAATTTGGTGCTGATCCAGCTGATCTACTCATATTTGAGCCAGAATGATCATTATAAATTTAAAATCCTGAATTAAATTTAAATTTTCACTAGAAGAATAGTTTTAAACAACAATAAATCAGGTAAATTGATCTTCATTTGTCAACTAAGGGAAAATAAGAAGACACTCTCTTGTGGTTGCTTTGCTCCTTAGGTGTAATGATTTTTGTGGAGTTGTTTTTTGTTTGGGATTGTTTTTTCTTTCTTTTTTGGGGTGGGAGACAAAGAGTGAGAGAGAATAAGAGAGGTTATTTCCCAAGGGATTCTCATTTAACCAAATTATAACCCCACAAGGCTATTTTTATCCTATTCCTTCAGTATTCAGACTTTAAAAAAAAAAAAAAAAAAGAAATTAATCCAAGCTGCAGACTTCATTGGGCAACCTCATGAATGTAAACAGCTGTTTGTCATCATCATATCCACCATATACTATGGAGGCATGTGCATATGTGTATACATACATACACACACACAGAGAGAGCAAAGACCTGTTTTCTATCAAAGAAACCTGGAGAATAGGTCAAAAGTCTGTGCCACTCTTACATAGCTAGTAACAAATAGTCCTCTAATGACTAGATAAATTTAGAAAGTCTTCACGAAGCCCGATCAGGAATTTAGTTATATCCTTAAGGAAATTCTAACAAACTGTTAATATATTTTCTGGACTGAAATGTTTGAAAAGATTATACTACCTTTCCATAGCTTCAAATCTCATGCCAGTTAGTCGTTTGACTCTGTGACTTCCAGGGAACTGTCTTCTTAGCTCCTGAAGACAAAACTAAAAGAAAAAAAAGTTAGCTGGGGAAAAACAAGGCAAAAATACAATTAATATGCTATACATCTAGTTCTTATAAAAATGGAGTACAATACTCTCAAAGATTATTTTTTTTCCAAGCAGCTATGTAAGTATCATCAGTATATCATAATTTTATACTATTTTTTTTTATTAATACAAGATTAATTTGTAGACTAAAAAAAGCATTTAATTTGGTACAGCAAAATACTGGATCCTTTGATATTTGAAAATCATATTAATTCCTTTGTTCTACAATACCAATTATTAATATCAAGCAAAACACAAAAGTTTTGAACTTGCCAAAAGTATCTGTCACTCAAAGAGACCTAACTGAGTTTCAATTGATAAATGAAGGACAGAAGCAGCTACACCCAAAGAAAGAACACTGGGAAACGAATGTGAACTATCTGCATTTTTGTTTTTCTTCCCGGGTTATTTATACCTTCTGAATCCAATTCTCCCTGTGCAACAAGAGAACTGTTCGGTTCTGCAAACATATATTGTATCTAGGATATACTGCAACATATCCAACATATATAGGACTGCTTGCCATCTAGGGGAGGGGGTGGAGGGAGGGAGGGGAAAAATCGGAACAGAAACGAGTGCAAGGGATAATGTTGTAAAAAAATTACCCTGGCATGGATTCTGTCAATATAAAGTAATTATTAAATAAAAATTAAAAAAAAAAAGTATTTGTCACTGAAAAAGGTTTACAATACAGTTGAAATTAAATTAAAATGTCATAGAGATGGCAATTTCTTTTAGTGGATGACACTGTGTTAATGAATGTTAATAGTAATGAAATTCAAACTGATGCAGAAAACTAAATGAGATCTATATTCAAAAGTCTGAAATGGAGGAAAAAATGCCTCCCTTCTAGGCTACAATTCATAGCAGAATGAATCAAATCTATGAAGCTCACCCATCAATCAATACACACAACTCCGACAAACAAAGCATACATGTACGCTATGCCCACAAGTGAAGAAGAAAAAAAGCTGAACAAGTTGACTCTGGAAAACAGCATAATTCTTTAAATGATCCAAAACTTTTCCTTGAAACAAAAGTTTGTTTTTCTTATTTTTTAAAAAAAGTAATGCTGACACCTATAATTTCATTAGTATAGAGCACTCCTGATGTGGAACCTTTCTTTCTTTCTTTCTTTCTTTCTTTCTTTTTTTGGGGGGAGAGGGGCTGAGGTAATTAGGATTAAGTGACTTGTCTAGCGTCACACAGCTAGGAAGTGTTAAGTGTCTGAGACCAGATTTGAACTCAGGTCCTTCTCACTTCAGGGCTGGTGCTCTATTCACTGCACCAACTAGCTGCTCCTGGAATCTTTCTTTATGAATGCAAATCAGCAACTAACCTGTCATTTAGAGATAAGGATGCAAAAAGAATTTTAAAATTTAGACTAAATATATATATATATATATATATATAACACACACACACAACCATAGCGAAGTGAAGATGGATGCAAAGTATGAAATAAGGGCAATAAAACACAATAGCACAGTTATTTAACAGTAATATCATGAACTTTATGTAATAAATTGAGGTGAATCTGGCAAGAAAAGCTAAACACAACCGATGAAAAGATGTTTTATAAGTTATATTGGGAGAAACCAGGATCAAAGGACAAGGGGAAAGGGCAATAATAATATTAATACAGAAAGGATACACAACTCCTCAAATGTTTGCTTGTTTGCTCCACAAAGGAAAAGGATCATTGCATTAAAAAGGATGACAATGGCACATAGTGACCATTATGATGTCCAATATAACTTAAGGAAATAAAAAAAGAATACAGCTACTTTTGATGAGTAAAAGTCACACTGTCCAGATGAACTACATTGAAAGGTACTGAAAGAATGGGAAAATGTTATTGCTAAGCCAAATGTTAGAGAGTAAAAAAAAAAAAAAAAAAAAAAAAAAAGTGTAGTATAGGAAAGGTAATTAATTATGTGGAAAGTAGTTATCTTTCATCTCTATTGATATAGATATAAATTAAAGAACTGTTGGAGGGCTGTCAGGAAACAGGCACAGATCTTGCTGCATCCCTTCCTACGATCTAATAAAACAAAAAAACAAGAGAGGAGGGATGGACAGATAGTGAAGCAAAGGGTGAGGGAGGAAGACAAAGGAGAGATCCTTGAGAGAGGGGAGGTTAATAATAAGGCAAGTTATGGATCAAAATTTAATTAAAGAGGCAACAAGGATAAGAAAGATGCATATGTCTTTGTGGGGTATGTGTGAGTATGTATGTATATATGTATATATAAATATATCTTTTCTTAAAAGTAGCTTGTTTGGGAGTGGAGAAGGGAAAAAAAGAATAAAGTAAATGAGGTGCATGACAGAGAACTGAAGAACAATTTAAAAAATGAGTAAAGAAAAAAATGATCATTCATGAATATAATGTCTTCTAATATATATTAGATATTATTAGATATAATATTAGATAATATATATATTAGAAGACATTATATTCATGAATCACACACACACACACACACACACACACTTTTTGATCTGGAAATTTGTTGTTATATATTTTGAATCTTCCCTGACACACTGCTGAGCATATGACAATGTTCTCTCTCTCTCTCTCTCTCTCTCTTTTTTTTTTTTAATTTTATTTTGGATTTCTTGTCTGTTTTCCCCTTTTACTTACTGTTTTTTTCAAATAAAAGGCAAAAATAGTTTTACACTGGTGATATAGCTCCTAAAATTTCCATAATTACATCAAAGCAGGAGGATATAGCAGAGGGAATAGTGGCTAGAAACTTTGTCACCTCACATATTCTGACAGAAGAAAGAAAGGAGAAAAGGGGAGAAGGTGGGTTCCCACTCCCATTTATCTTTGATCAGTGTTTAATAACTATATCATTAAAATTAAACTTATTTTTTACACTCTTAAAAAAATAGATTGTTTCCAAAGCATTTTAAAAATCTAAGTTATACCTTTCCATGCTAAGCTGTAACTATATAGAATATGTAAGGCAAAGTAAATATAATTTAAATACTTACCAATGCTAAGTCATCCCGACCATAGTCCAGAGCAGCAATCATCACTTGTTCATATATTATCCAAACTAGATAGACAAAGACAAACAAATGGAAAATTGTAAAATAAAAATGCTTAAAACACCTTAAAGCATCCCCTTTATTTTCCAATAGATGTAAATGACTCCTACCTTACTGAGAAATTCAAAATCATTAATTACAAGCTCTCTCATTTTCCCTCTTCCACTGCTCAAAATCCTTTTATATTTTCATTCATGTTCTCCGCCTTTCTCTAAGTCAATCCAATAAGGAATAAGTGCTTATATGTTAAATGCTGGGGATACAAATACAAATGAAAAACTCCCTTTGCCCTCAAGGAGTTTATATGCTACAAGGATCATACAATATATAAACAGACAAGTGCAAATTATTGCATCCAAAATTTTGAGGAGAGATTGCCATTCATTAGGGGTGGGGGCACGTGGGTCAGGAAAGGTCCCTGAGAAAGCAGTGACCTTCTACTTGTGCCCTCTATCTCTTTCCATCCTCTATAGAAACTTCACCTATTAATCTTTCTTTTATCTTCAATCCCTCCCTAGCTACTGGCTCTCTACTTCAATTCTTATAAACTAAACATATTTCAATATCTATTATAATTGTCTCTTCATTGTTCTCCCCTCTCCAATCTAAACTCCATACTCTCTGAGGAATGGTCTGTCTCAAAACCTTTAGTGTCCCCTTTTTCTTCCCTCTTCCTCAAACATTCTGGCATAAAATCAAAGTCCTCAACTTGACATTAAAAGACCTCTATAATCCAGCTCCTACCTATCATTTTCCATTTCATGAGATCCACACTAATCAGCCTGAATTTTAACTTTTCCCCAAATTTCTAATTCCATACTCTGACTCCATAGAGCTGCATAAGCTAACTATCAAGCTTGCCAATGTCCTCCAAAGGCCTTCAAAATTACATGACTTAATTCAAAGCTATACCTCCACATAGACTTTTCTGGTCCTTTTGGTTGTTCTTTCTCTACTTCTTATGACCTTATATTTATCTGCTGTACATATTGTACTTCCTTTAGAAACTTTAAGAATGGAAACTTATTGGTCTTTGTATTACCAGATCCCTTTGCATACAGTTAAGAGTTAATATTTATTTAATTTAAAACTTTCAAGATTCTCTCAGTTCTAGTTCTACCTTCTGAATTAACATGAAATAAGTCTCTATACTTTGCCACACAATAGTCCTTTCCTTCTTTCTCTAAAGACTTTTTCCAAACCAAATACCGGATCTTTTAATTGTCATCACATCACAATGTTTCTTTCATGTCCCTCGTGTTTGCCCTCATGTAAGTAACATCTGGTTTGTCACTGTATTAAAATTGTTACAACCAAAACAAGAAAAAAAAAAGTTCAGATTTGTGGAGCAATACTTTTATTCATTAGACAAATACTTGAGAGCATCTTATCTGTAGAACTGTTTTAGTTGCTTTGGAAAATAGGCCAAGGCATTCTTCTGGCTGTTCCTCATGCCCGGATTACTCTCCATCTTCGTTGCATCTACTGACTTCCCTACCTTCCTTTAAGTCCCAACTAAAATTTTGACTTTCTATAGGAAACCTTTACCAATCCCTTTTAACTCTGGTGACTTTCCACTGTTAATTATTTCCTGTTTATCCTATATATAATTTGCATTATATATATTTCTGTACATGTTGTCTTCCATATTTAGATTGTAAGCTCCTTGAGGGCAGGGTTCATCTTTTGTGTCTTTTTTGTATTTCCAGAGTTCAGAATAATTCCTGGCACCTAACAGATACTGAATATGTTCACTGACTGAGTTGATACAAAGGTAAATAAGATAGTCTCTGTCTTCAAAAAGGCCTAAAAGAGAAAATTTACAAATAAGAGGAAAGGAAATATGAAACTTAGTGGACAGAAGTGAACAAGGGCAAATTGTTGAAAGATATATATATATATATGTTTTGATGGAGAGGTAAAGAAAGCAGATTACATAAAAGAAATGACTTTTAAGTTAGTACTTGAAGGATAGATACTATTTTAATAGTGGACAAGAAACGTACATAAAACAGGCTCAGAAAATAGCAAGCATACCAAATTTTTGAAGTTGTATTTTATTTCATAGGCTATGAGATGACACTGAAGGGATTTTGAGCATAATTACTGTGTTCAAAGCTATTCATTAAAAAGATTAAGCATATATATAAGATGGAATTTTTTAAAAGTAAGTTTGGGTGAGGAAAAGGGAGAGACTAGAAACAGAAACTACTTCAGAGATTATCATAACACAAGTGAGAGGTAATAAAAAACCTAAACTATAGTGGTTACTCTGAAGTAAAAGAAGACTACAAATTTAAAAGTTATTACAGGGATAGAATACAAGGAACTTAGTAAATGACTAGATATAAGAGATAAAGGTTATGTATCTTCTAAGAGACGCATAAATAATAATATTATTTAAAAAAAAAAAAACAGAAGGTTGTAAGACTTGGTTTGGTAGCCCAATTTTAGATAAATAAAATTGGAGGTACAGATAGAAAGTCCAGGTAGATATGTGAGACAGATAAATAGCCCTTTGTTTTTAAAAATAAAAAGTTTCTGAGACTGGGATTGATGGGGACCACCACTGTAGTGACTATTAAGAGAAAAAAGGAAAAGATTCCAGAATTCTACAGAACACATAATCAAAGGTCCAAAGAAAAGCAGGCAGGAAAAAAAAAAAGGTAGAAAAAGGAATGATCAGCAAGGTATGGATACCAAGTACAGTATTAAAAGAAGCAAAAAAAGAAGGAAAAAAAAGAGGAAATGGGTTAATTTCTTCATTTAATGGTAAAGAAAAAGTGAAGATTACAAGGGCTTTATTTCTATCATCATTTCTAGAGTTCATATGTATGGAAAGGAAACAACTCTTTTTTCTTCAGCAAATGGAAAGAATATTTCTTTTTTCAACAAGTGGGAGAAAACAAGGTAAATAGGCTTAACTGTATTTTTTAAAACTGCACAACAAAAATACAAAAAAAAAAATATTTTAAAATATTTATAGCAAATCTGACAGATAAAGCGCTCTCTAATACCTAGATATATGAGTGCTTCCAAGTTCACAACGGTTAAATGTCAAGATATAAATGTCAAAAAATGTAAACACAAGGTATTTATCACAACTTAGGAAAATGCTCAAATTAATAACCCAAGAGAATCAAGTTAAAATAACTTTTAGTATCAATTTATTCATAATATTGGCAAAAATATTGAAAAGCAAAGACACAATACTGACAAGAGTTGTGGGGGGAGAGAGGGAGTACATACCTATAAATTAATTAAATCTTTTTTAAAGAGAAATTTGGTAATAAAAAAAATACTCCGATTTCATTCCTGAGCATATAGACTGACAGTATTATAAAAAACTAAAAAGCAATCTTTTCAAAGATTTTCACAGCATTATCCTTATATAACCAAGAAAAAAAAAAAAGTGAAAGAATCCTTAAAGTGCTTAAAATCCTTAAAGGAGGACAGTGAAATAAATTATGGCATATTAACATAATAAGTACTAAAAGGTAGTTAGAATACAAATAAATTCTGAAAGAACTTTATGAAACAATGAAAAGGGGAGGGTGGGGAAATTCAAAATCAAAACAATGGCTTATGTACTACCATGATACGAACCAATCAACAAGTGCTATTAAGTTTACACAATGTTCCAGGTCTTGTGGTAAGTGCTATAAGTACAGAGACAAAATAAATTCATCCCTTCCCTCAATATATTTACATCCTAGTCAGGAAAAACAAAATAAACACACATAAATTCAGACCCAATAAATTCAAGGAATAACTTACAAGCAGTAAGTAGCTTAGTCCTATCTTTTTGTAACAGGATAACTTAGCTAAAGGCTACTTAGGTATTTAGGTAGTCTGAAGTAGAGAAGATCTGAGTTCAAAAAAGCCTCACATTTACTAGCTGTATAACCCTAGGCAAGTCATTTAACCTCTGCCTCGGTTTCTGCAACTGGAAAATAGAGAAATTAACAGCACCTATTTCACAGGGTTATTAAGAGTATCAAATAAGAAAATATTATGGAAATGCTAGAGGTATTTATTAATAAGGAAAAACAAAATATTATATACAAAAAAAGCAATGGTATATGTAAAGGTGAAAGTACGGTTAGACAGAAATTAATTAAAAAAAAAACTAAAGGTTTTAAAGATCAATATGAATTAGCAGTGTTATAACAGCAGCCAAAAAAGATAATGTACACTTAGACTGCATTAAAAGTTACATAGTTTAGGAAGGTAACAGTCCCTTGTCACCTGTTCTCACAAAGCTTCAAATCGAATACTATGTTCAGTTCTGGGCACCATGATTTAAGAAAGACACTGATAAGCTAGAGAGTATCTAGAGAGAAGGCAATCAGAAAACCAAAAAAGCCCATGACATATGTGGATCTACTATGAAAATGAGCATATTTAACCTAGAGAAAACAAGACTCAAGAGGTTTTCTTCAAGTATCTGAAGGGCTGTCATGTGAAAGGGGAACAGACTTGTTCTTTTTGCCACAGAAAATAGAAGTGAGATCAAAAGGTGAAAGTTGCGAAGCTATCAATATAAGCTTGTTAATAGAAAAAACAAAACCACCAAAAAAACTACTTCCTCACAATATGAGCTATCCAAAAAGAAAATGGGCTGCCTCAAGAGGTGATGGGTTTTCCTTCCTTGGAAATCTTCAAACAGGTATTAGATAATCACTTCTCAGTTATATTATAGTAAAGTTTTGTGTATGGAGTTGGAGAGGTACCATCAAAGTGCCTTTTTAAAAAATTAATATTTTAATTTCACCGAACTACATGTAAAAACAATTTTAACTTCTTTTTTCAAATTTTGAGCTCCAAATTTCCCATTCATTTAGAAGGCAAGCAATTTGACATAGGTTATACATAATCACACAAAACATATTTCTATATGAATCAATCTGTGACAGAAAATAGAAACAAAAAAATAAGAAAGAAAAAAAAAAAAGTATCTTTGATCCACATTCAGGTTTCACCAACTCTTTTTTGGAGATAGATAATACCTTTCATCATAAGTCAAGGTGCCTTTCAACTTTAAAATTCTATGACTGTATCAAAAGAGACCTCAAAGTAAATTAGAAGAGACAAACAGTGAGGGAATCTCAGAGGGAATGAAAAAAGTTTACACCTGGAGATTAATTTAAGTGGAGCTTATAAGCAAGTTGAGTTGTATTGATGTTCAAATGTTAAAATCTAATAAGACATTTACCTTTTTTTTTTTTTTTTTTGGTGAGAAAACTCTTAATTTTTACATTTACTGCGTGTGACCTTGGGAAGCCTCTCCACTTACTTTGGCCTTGTCTTCCCCACCTACAAAATGGGTAAGATAATACTTACATTATCTCCTTCATAGTGTTGTTGGCTCAATACTATAACATTAAGTGACCCATCATTTATTAAGCAACTACTATGTGCCAGGCCCTGTACTAAGAACTCGGGATAGATAAAAGTTTGTCTAGTCAAAACTCCACATTTTACAGATGAGTAAAGTGAGACTCAGATATTATGTGATTTGCCCAATGTCACTTTGCAAACCTTAAAACAGTATATAATTATGGGCTTTTATCAATAGCAGTAGTAAAGAGATGTATATGTATATATATAAATATATCTAGACACAGAGAAGAACTAATAGAGAGAGATGAGAAACAGCACAGCATAGCAGAACTGACCTTGGAGTCAGGAAGGCCTGAGTTCAAATGCTATCTCTGACTCTCATTAGATGGGCAAATCACTTAACTTCTGAGCTTTTGTTTCTTTCTCTGTAAAGAAAAGGAATTAGGTTACATGGCATCAAATGATCTTTCTAGATCTAATGCAAGATTCTATCAACTGAAAGAACCAGACTTTAGAGGAAGTAGGAAGAAATAGAAATCAGTCCAAAGTAGTCAAAGAAAAGAAGCAATATGGACACTTCTTCCTCTCACAAAACAGAGAAGGAAAAGTTAGCTGATGATACAGAGAACTTTGTAGAGAAGAAATTTTAAGAAGTTTATATCAGATGCAAAGTTAGTTTTCAAATCTCTCATCTCCCTGTACTATTATTGCTTGTCTTCTGCTAAACCTCAGCCCTAGATCACTCCTACATCTGTTTCTTCTACTCATGTGCTACTGAATGAAGTCACACAATCATGCTAACTAGATGCATTATAAATTAATATCATTCAACTTTGACTGGGCTTTCACTGCAACAAATTGGTTCTTTTAATCATTCCTCGGCAACTTTCTATCTTATGCTCCACAAAAAGTTTTGCAAATCTTTTCTCTCTTCAAGCCTCAAAAATATCTGCCTCCAAGCTTTCTTTCAGATGAGGATTGTTCCCCTTACTGTACTGAGTACTATTAGGCTATTCAAATGAGATCCTGTGCTTTTCATTTCAAAATCTAATAACATCATCGCTAAACTCCTTTTCTCCTTTTTCCTACAAGATAGTCTTCCTTGCTCTTTGACCTTCCATGACCCTATTCTCTCCTAGTTCTCCAACATTACCTAAATGTTGTGTCTCACTTTCACCGATTCATCACACAGATCGCATTCCCTAAATATAGGTATTTCCTAAGGCTCGGTCTTAGGCTCCTTCCTCAGTTCTCTTAATAACTTCATCTATCCCCATAATTTTATTTATCACATCTTTATATATATGATTTCCAAATTTGTATATAGTTCCAAGCTCTCTCCAGACTTCAATTCCATTTCATTTATTAATTAAAACTGGAAGTCCTGAAGATCTCATCATTCCCAAAACAAAAACCATTACTTATTCCAAATTCTCCCCTCTTCTAAACTTAGCTGTTTCTGTCAATCAGAATTCTTCCAATCTTAAATTTATCCTCTCCTTATTCTCTCTTACCATATACTCTATGTGGTACACCAAATTTTGCTGTTTTTACATCCACAACATCTCTTAAACACAAACCCTTCTCTACTCATACAATTACCATGAAGATTTCTTGACTTCTTGCAGAGATTAGTCTTCTAACTGCTCTTCCTGACTCATCTCTCCCTCTTGAATGATATTCTTTAAATTCAGATCTTATGGTAATATTTCTCTATTTAAGGCACTTCAATGACTTTTTAATGCCTCTAGGATAAAACACAAATTCCTTTATTAAGCTTTTAAATCTCTTCACAACCCGGCCCCAACCACTCTTTCTCCTTCTCATATTGTGTGATCTAACCAAATTGATCTCATTATTCCTCATACATATTCTGTACTTTTGCCCTAGGCTGGATGATATTCACCCTTCACTTCCATATCACAGATTTTCTCTGTATCTTTAAGAACTAGTTTAAGCACCATCTATTACATGAAGCCTCTCTTGATCACATTAACTGCTAATGCCTTGTCCCTAAAACTACTTTTTAAAAGTACTTAGTAATTATTCTATATATGCTTACATATGCTTTTATTGCCTCCTTATTAGAAAGTAAACTTCAGGTAAAGAAGAATTATATCATTCATTATCACTATAGTCCCAAAGCTTAGCACAATGTTGATACTGAAGAAATTCTTGACTGAATAAGGACTTGATTAGGCACTGAGAAAAGTACACAAGTTTTGAAATACCTGCTGTGGGGACTGAAACAAGCCACCAATAAATAGGGAAACGATTACTTTCTATAATATAAATATTTTATTTTTATTTAAATCTCCTAATTCACTTTTTTGGAAAAAATCTGTAAGACTTTTTCATATCCTGTTATCCTAAATTATTCTCTGTAATTTTAAATGGAGAATTCTGAATTTATTTCTTGTTGCTTCTGGCCTATTCAAAACTAACAAGATCAAAAGTATCACATGGAACTATTATACCTCTATCCCATCAGGAAATGAGATAAACAGGCCTTCTAAATCCTCAAGCAAAATACTGATAAAAATGACAAATAGGAAATCACCAAGGACAGAACTCACTGCACTCTCAGTACAATGACATCAATCCATTAATCTGACCATAGTTACTCAATCTGCCACAAATATACTGCACTTTATTAATATAGGTATCAAAGATGAGTTGGTCAAATCCTTACTAAAATCAATGTATATATTGGTAAGAAGCAATTTCAGCTATGTAATAAAAGCACTAACAAGACAGATCTCGGAGAAAATTTAAAGATCACCTAGCCCAACTTTAATTTTACAGGATGGAAAAAAAAAAAAACTAGACTCAGGAAAGTGAATAAATTTAATTCAAGATCAAACAGCTAGAAAGTAGCAAAACTATTTTAATTTTTAATCCTCCTCCCTTAATTCTAAAAGCAGGGTTTGGTTTGGTTTGTTTTTTTTTAATTCCAATTACTAGATCAACAAAATTTCTTTAAGGCTACACTAAGGTATATAAAAGCATACTACCACTAAAGTCCTCTTTTAATATCTCACTGTGGTTTGGAAGTAATCTTGGGTTTTTCAAAGTCTAAGGCAATAATAATGATTTCCTGCCAATTATACCAAGCTGGAAATGTTGTAATGACCTAATCAAGTATTTACTGTATCTGTTGCCCAAAGACCAGACAAAATTTGGAAAGTGTTAACCCAGGTTAACTTCAGGGGATGAATTTTTAGTCATAGTAACTCTTGAATATCATCTGCTAAATTAAAGCTAGGTTGCTTATTCACATCAGTAGGGGGGAAAAATCACTGATCTGTGATATAGGGTACACCTAAACATCACCCAAAACAAAATTCAGCAGCTAAAGGATCATATAAAGGAATTCATAACCTGGAATCAACAATGGATAAGTATATGAAAAGTAGGTGATATCTGTAGCTCTTGGGTAGGTCATTTTTTCCTCAACAATCATCCATAAGATTCATCTACTGGCAATTGAGATTATAAAAATATATATAAATGTGTATACTAATATGTTTAAAAAACTAAAAGCTTACCATCATCTCCAAGCTTGGAAGCATATTCATTAATTAACTCCTCTCCAACTTCTACTATCTGCTCACTATTTCGGTAGTTTTCTTCCCTCCATTTTCTCATTTTATCCCGCATTTCTGAAAAACAAAAAAAATTTTTTTGGTCAATAACAAATTCAAAAATGCAAAATCAATTTATAATTAAATGGTTTATAAATTTTAATTAAGATTTTAATTAAAAATTAAATTCAGAGAGGAAGTATAGCATAATGGATAGAGGTGAGACCTTGAGAGTCATTAAGCTCTAGATTAAATTCCTTTTTCAGGTGGATATCAGGTGTGACCACAGGAAAACCACTCAACCTTTCAGTGCCAAAAGCAAGTGAACATATAGAGGAGTGTGACCAAAAAGCTGATCTGTCAGTGAAAACTTTTAGGCTTTGCACCTCGAATAGAAGACTGTATATACAACTTATATAGACTGATTGTACTAATATATGCACACATTACAAAATATGCACAAAAATACCAACTATAAAAGGATAAAATGAATATGAATATTTTTAAGACAAAAATTTTTTTTAAGTTATTAATGATATGGAAAAGTAGTGTGCAGTAGACAAAGAACTTGCCATGAATCTAAGAGATCTGAATTCAATTCCCATTTCCGATATAAACTGACTGTGTGATTCTAAGTAAATGAAACATTTATTAAATACTTATTAAGTGCCAAACATTGTAGATACAAAAAGAAAAAGATAACAATCCCTGTGATCAGAGTTTTAAGAGAGAAGGTCTCTGAAGTGAGGCTACCTGCTTCTTCCTTAGGTGCCTTGCTACTTCAGCAAGGAAGGCATGAGTTTCTGAAGTATGATAGTTGGTTGACCATTGGAGGGTAATTCTGGACACTTTTTCTATAGCAGATGTCTTCTGAGATGATGCCATGAAGGCTGGCCTAGAAATACTGTTGGTTTTGAAATTGCTGCCACTCCAAAGACTTCTGTCTGTTCATGAAAACTGGTCAGCAGTTGTTTTTTATTATTATTATTTTTTTAAATAACTTTTTATTGATAGAACGCATGCCAGGGTAATTTTTTACAGCATTATCCCTTGCATTCACTTCTGTTCCAATTTTCCCCCTCCCTCCCTCCACCCCTTCTCCCAGATGGCAAACAGTCCTTTACATGTTGAATGGATTGCAGTATATCCTAGATACAATATATGAGTGCAGAACCAAACAGTTTTCTTGTTGCACAGGGAGAATTGAATTCAGAAGGTATAAATAACCTGGGAAGAAAAACAAAAATGCAAGCAGTTTATATTCATTTCCCAGTGTTCTTTCTCTGGATGTAGCTGCTTCTGTCCATCTTTGATCAATTAAGGCTCTCTTTATCGAAGAGATCCACTTCCTTCAGAATACATCCTCAAACAGTATCATTGTTGAGGTATATAATGATCTCCTGGTTCTGCTCATTTCACTCAGCATCAGTTCATGTAAGTCTTGCCAATCCTCTCTGTATTCATCCTGCTGGTCATTCCTTACAGAACAATAATATTCCATAACATTCATATACCACAATTTACTCAACCATTCTCCAATTGATGGACATCCTTTCATTTTCCAGTTTCTAGCCACTACAAACAG
This sequence comes from Antechinus flavipes, assembly GCF_016432865.1. NCBI lineage: Eukaryota > Metazoa > Chordata > Mammalia > Dasyuromorphia > Dasyuridae > Antechinus > Antechinus flavipes. The sequence goes on along the minus strand of NC_067398.1, from coordinate 595,570,195 downwards.
GGCTGCCACAAACATTTTAGCACATACAGGTCCCTTTCCTTTCTTTAGTATCTCTTTGGGGTATAAGCCCAGTAGAAACACTACTGGATCAAAGGGTATGCACAGTTTGATAACTTTTTGAGCATAGTTCCAAATTGCTCTCCAGAATGGCTGGATGGTCAGCAGTTGTTGCTGCTGGTGATAAGGAATGTAGATTCCACCTCCTCAATGATTTCTTCCCTCAATAAAGAGTACAGGGGCTTTGCTGGAAGCAAATACAGTGGTTTGTAGGGAATTGATATTCTTAAGGCTTTAGGTCTCAGGATACTAGGTTGTCACCATTAAGAGTATAATTTAAGGAGGTCAAAGAAAGAGGAAAAGATCCCATATATATAAAATTATTTATAATAGCAATTTAAGTATTAAAGAACTAGATTGAAAATATTTCTTTATTGGGGGATGGATGAATGAACTGTTATGTTAAACATTATAGAATGTTTCCTTCCATTTCCATTCCATTACATTCCTATGTTAACTGCTTAGAAATTATAAATATGAAGAATTCAAAGAATTTTAGGAGAATTTTATGAAATGATACAAAGCAAATAAAACAATAAAGTAATCGACTACAGGAGCAGAATAAGACATACAATTTTATTCATTGTTAATTTGTTGATTTATTTTGTTTGACTGTATTGGTTTATTCCAAGTTCTACAATAGGAAGCAGTAACAGGCAAATGACTGTAGACATAAAAAAAAAGAATATCAATAAAACATTTTTTAAAATGACTTAATAGAGCAAATTTTAGCCTATTAAGATTCCCCCAGCAATGAGACTGCTATATATATGTTAACTTAACAATTATTTGTCAGTACCAGAAAAACATAAAAGCAGAGGAATGTATACTACTTTAAAAATGTTTGTTAACTATCATGGAAGATTTATTGTACAGGATCAAAGGGGAAAAGATTTCCTTAATTTTGGAGGTGCTAACTTGGAGGGGATACTGTATTAACTTCATAAAGCTACAGATTAAAAAATGTCTTCAATGGTTCAAATGAGAAAATCTTAATAATCTTCTTGGGGAAAAAAAAGTGGAAAAAGCTGCACACTACCCAAAATATGACATACATCTGGATTAATAGTTCATTAATTCATATCTTGGGTAGGCAATACAAATGGACAATGAGCTGGGTCCAAAAAAGAACAGAAACTAGATTAAATTAAGCTTCTTTTTGTATGCCCAGTTAATAGGTACTTAATAAGTATCTGCTGACTGACCAATTTGGAAAATTGTACTTCACTGATGGCCCAAAGTCTAATTTTTTAAAAAACATTACTATTCTCACAACAGTGGTATATGACTGTAGTTCATCAAACCTCGTCATCTTCCAGAGAATCAAAATTGCCAGCAATACAAAAAAAAAATGGACAAAGACGATTACCAATAATGACTTGCAAATAATAAGTAGAAAATACTTGTATTTTATTTAACAGGGCCCTCAAACACCAAGGCAATTATTAACTCTATCCATCCCATCTCTCTATAAGAGATAGCCCCTTCTGTCTTTTTCACTCTATCTTCAATCTCTCCCTGTTGTCTAAAAACAAGCCCATGTCTCCATGCTCAAAAAGCCAACAATTGATTCTATTACACCCATGGCTATTGTCGTCTATATTGTATGTCCTTTGTAGCTGAATTCCTTGAGAAGACTGTAATAAATGCATGAAAGTTCTCTCCTCTCATTCTTTTTAACCACTTACAATCCAGTTTCCAATCCCATCATTCCACCAAAACTGCTCTGTTCAAAAATTAATGATCTCTAACTAAACAAATACTTTTTTTCTCAATCCTCATTCTTCTTGACCCTGCACACTATCGATCACCCTCATCTCCTTAATATTTTTTTCTCTCTAGGTTTTTGAGACAACACTCTCTCCGTAGTCTTCCTACCTATTCAAACTAGTCCTTTTCAGTCTCTTTTGCAGGATTCCCATTCAGGTCAAATCATCAGATCATTTTTATGATGATAAATATGAAATCTACTCATCCTGCCCTATTACTCTTCTCACTAGCTTCCAGCTTCCACCTTCCTATTACTACAAAAATTATCACCAGTCCAATCTCCCAGTTCCTCAGGTTCACAACTTGGCGGTTATCCTCAACTTCTCTCTTTCACCTCCTATATTCAATTTGTTGCCAAAGCCTATTTATTTTACCATCTCAATATGCCCTCTTGTTTCTTCTGATAATGCTACCATCCTGATATAGGCCCTTGTACATTTAGATTATTATAATAGCTTGCTGATGGGTCAGCCTATCTCATGTCTCTCCACATTCCAATTCATTCTCCATTCAGCCACCAAAGGGATTTTGCTAAAGCATAAGTTTGACCATTTCATTTTCCATTCCCCTTACTAATAAACTCCAATGGCTCTCTATTACTTCCAAGAGAAAATACAAATGCTTTGTTTGACTTTCAAAGCCCTTTATAACCAAATCACCTCCTACTTTTACCTTCTTCTTTCATATCTTATGCCCTATAAAATACTCTTCTATAGAGTAACAATGACTGGCCTCTCTGGTGTTCCACAAACAAGATACTCCTCTGTGCTCAGACCCTTTTCTGTCCCTTCTCTGTTTGGAGGTCTCTCACATCTCACAGTTGCCACTGGCTTCCTTTAAATCCCAACTAATATTCTATCTATTACAGAAAGTCTTTTCCATTGCCCCACTTCCAGGAGGATTCCTTCCTTTATAAAGACTACTTGCCTCCTGTCTCATTTATTAGACTGTGAGGTCCTTAAGGACTGGGACCGTCTTTTAGTTCATTTTGTAACCCCAACATTTTATATAGTGTCTAACACATAGTAAGCTCTTAAGTGCTTATTGACTGACTAAAAGTCATATTAAATTATAAAAATTTAATGATAGTTTTTCAGAGAATATTTTCTCATTCAAAGTCTTTTAATCTCAAACTTTACACACCTGTAAAAAATAATTTTCAGAAATTTGGTTAATCTTATTAAAGTCTACATTTCTGTAAAACCTTGGAGTAACTTCATTATCTTCCTTATATTCAATCAAGCACAGCACCTAAGAGCACTTTGAAATATGTCTAGAATTCCTCTCCATTCCTATTACTTCCTATCATCAACTCTTATTAGCAGACTTAGACTAATTCCATAACCAATTAGCATTTAAAATATTCTAGGTACTGTGCTAAGTATTGGAGATATAAAGAAAAAAACAGTCCTTGATCTTGGGTAGCCCACAAGTTAATAGAGGAAGACAATATGAAAATAGCTAGGCACAAACAAGATATGTACTAAGTTTTGGGGAAGAAATCTCAGAAGGGCACTAAGACCTACAAGACAAGAAAAGTCTCCTGCAGAAGGTGCAGGCTTCTTTTAAGCATGAAGAAAGCCAACTAAATTATGAGGAAGTAGGAAGGGTGAAGAGGAAGTACAGCATTCAAGGAACGGCAGGCAGGTCACCCTATATTGTAGGCTGTATGAGTTATTAGGAAGAGGAAAGAAGGGAGGTCATCATAGGAAACAAAGTATAAGACTGAGAAGATAGGAAAGTTTATGAAAAGCTTTATATGCCAAATAGAGGATTTTGTATTTCATCCAGGTAACATAAGCCTTCTTAAACTCTGATCCTAAAGATCTATCTTCCTTAGAGATGTCAGATCCTGAACATTACTACCAGATACATCTTTCAAAAATAAAAACAAACAAAAAACTGCAATATATTAGAAGCAATGTGACATAGTACAGTGGGATCAAATATCCAGTAATCACACAGGGCCAAATCAGATTAAAATATAATTGAGAAATATTTCACAAAATAAAAATTCAACAGAACATGTAAATATGTGGTTTTCTAAGTCAATATGTGGCCAGCTGTATAGTTTAGAGGCCCCTGCTTCTATTTGAGTTTGACCTCACTAGAATAGTAGACACTCAAATCAAACACCAACCAATTGCTAACTACAGGGCAGACAACTAATCCTTTGCATTCTGGTAAAGGAAGAGGTGGCATTTATCAAATGAATAAAATCACCATCTACCTCAAGAATCATACCTCCTTTCTTACCCAAAAGGAAAAAACATGCAATGTTTTACTATGAAAGACTTAGTTCTTCTCAGTGGTTCAGTGATCCAAGGCAATTCTAATAAACTTTGAATAAAAAATGCCATTTGCATCCAGAAAAAGATCTATGGAGATTGAATGTAAATCAACACACACTCTGTTCATTTCTGAGGGAAAAAAAAAGAGGAAAAGACTGTTCCCCAGATCATTTGGTCCCTGATGCCATCCTATGTTTTCCATCACTGAGGAAAGCAACCCCTGTGGAGAGGTAGCCCACCATCAACACTAGTCACAGACCAACTACCAAGGATAAGCAAGTAAACCACAAATTCTTAGGAATACTAGCACCCTCCTTCCCCTCCCACCCAAGTTTACCAGGGTCTTTACTATTTCCCTTCAAGGCCCCACAGTTATTTAGAGAAGCAAAGCTGTTATCCAATAAAAGCTTCTGTAGGTGCCATAGCCTGTCTCTTCAGGGTACCAAAGAGGTTCTCAACAAACAAAGTCTTGAACACTGTTAAACACTAAACCTAAGAACATCATATATGCTTTTGTCAGTGGAAATGGCATTAAAAGATGCTTTACTTTGCCTTTCCATGCTAAATGTTATGGGAACTTTCCATTTAAAATACAAATGAAATCTCCTATGTTTGTTTCCTCCATTAGAAGTTAAGGTACCAGAGAACAGAAGATAGTACCATTTTTGAATCCCCATTGCTTGGTACTGGGCTTCAAACATATAACTATTTAAAAACTTTTAAAAAACTCATTCATTCAAATCCTTCCCTGATATCAGTTTTATGACTGTGCAAGTCACTGGATTCAATAAGTATCTATTATGTCCTAGATAATTGGAATACAAAAAAAGGGGAAAAAAGCTTCTGCCCTTGAAGTTACTTTCTATCAGAGCTAATAACACATATATAGATAAAGAAATGCAAAATACAGACAAAATAATTTTGAAAAGAGAGAACATAAAGAGGAGTAGAAATCAAAATACCTTTCTGAACAGATTTCTTTCAAATATATTCGACTCCCATATTGATATACCCAGTCCAGTGATTATATAAACCTTCATTCCAGATCCTGTACTGCATTCTTCCTCATTTCTATCCACCTAAGCCTCTTCTAGTGTTCTCTTCCATATCTAGTAAACTTGTTTTCATCTTAATGTCTTTTCTTCCTATTTCCCTCCTCCTACTGATTCTCAATGAGACCTGGCTCTCTCATAATTGGACACATTCTAAGAATTAGTTGCATTTTCACTTGTACCCCTTTATTAAAAAAAAAAAAAAAGCTATGTTTTATCTAGAGTCACACAACTAGAAAATGTGTGAAACAGAATTTGAACAAGTCTTCCTAATTACAAGTTCATGGCTTTATTCACTATACTAGCTAGCTGCTATGTCCACAGTATAATCATATTAGATATGTAACTAGACAAATTACTTGAGTCTAAGTCTTGTTCTGTCAGGTGTAAAACAGGGATAATAACACTTATATTACTTATCCCAAGGATTTATAGGGAAAATACTAAGTAAATCTTGGTGTATAAAATAAATGTGAACTAATTATGAAATGCCACATCTTCTGCTGGTCCTTATTTGTTTCACATATATCTTGTCTTCCCATCTAGATTTTAAGACAAATGAACAAATATTTATTAAGTGCCTTCTATGTGCTAGGCACAGTGCTAAGATCAGATGACACACATAAAAAGGGAAAAAAATAAAGTCCTGACACCAGGGTCTCACTTTCTAACAGGGGAAAATCACTGGCAAATGACTACAACTTTTGTAGGAAGTAGGACTTGAGCTGAGTCCATGAAGAAAAATAAGAGGCAGTAGTCAAAGCATAGAGATAACCAGTGATTGAGCCCTGAGATGAGTATACAATGAAATAAAGAGCAGGAAGGCCAGTGTTTCTGAACTGTAGAGTATATGGAAGGGAGTACTATATAGGAATATTGGAAAGGGACCAGGTTACAAAGGCTAAACAGATTCTGGAGATGATAAGGAATTTCTGGAGTTCAAGGAGTAGAACAACATAATTGAAGCTTGTGTTTTAAAAGAAAGTCACTTTTGCAATTGAATAGAGGAATGATTAAGAATCCAGGGAAATTTCAAGCAAGAGATGTTATAAAGTTAAAATCAACTTGGCAATGCACAGGATATGAGAGGTGAGAGTGAATGAATAATCAAGTGAATTTGAGCAACAGGAAGAATGGTGGTGCCTTTAATAGTTATGTAGTAGAAGAGAGGACAATTGAGGAACAAAGGTAATGAGTTTTATTTTGGATAAGGTAAGTTTGAGGTATCTATTGTACAAAAGGCAATTAAAGATAGAAGATTGATAGTCAGATAAGAGCCTAGGGCTAGCCAAATAAAATTAGGAATCATTTACATACAGATAACTGAATTTATGGGAGCTGACAAGATCACAGAGTAATACAGTGAAGACAGAGAAAAGGCCCCAGAATAGAACATCCTGGGACTAGATAGCTGGAAATACCTGATGTTAGTAGTTGTGACCTACAGGAGAATCAGCAAGAGGCTGAGGTAGAAGAACCAAAAGAAAACTTTCATTAAAAAATCTAGGGAAAAAAGAATATCAAGAAAAGGGCAAGTAAGAAGGTCAAAAACTGCAGAGAGGTCAAGGACAAGGACTGTTAAAAAGGTCAGTAGATTTGGCCAATAATAGAGCAAAGGAGATGGAGACATGGCTTCAAGATTGCCTTTCTACTTTGCAAAGACACAAATCTGTGGGTATTTTAAGTACAAATATTTCAAAGCATAGTTAAATTTTGGAGGGAGCAGTTTCAATTGAAAGGTGAGATAAGAACCCTTAATGCAGAAGCTTTAGGACCATTTAGAACAATGGCATAAAACTTTAATAGAAATGGGGACCACTTATCAATACATAAGGATTCCTGAAGGACTATATACTGACTTGGTTTTAAAATATGATAAGATCTTTGTTTTGCTGTATCTTTATTTTGTTAACTATTTCCCAAATACATTTTATTGCAAGTTTGACAGCTCTGTTTTAGAAGATAGATGTGGAAATACCTATTTTGGAATACCCAAGAGCTCTTTTTATTTCCCAGGTCTTTTTGGCAGCCTAGTAAAGATTATGGATCTCCTTTCAGAATAATATTTTTAAATACACAAAATAAATTACAAAGGATTTAAAGGAAATTAATTATATCTAAATGGTTACACAAATATATGTATGCATGTGTGTATGTATATGTACATACATACATTATACATATACACACACACACACTGAAATAGATATATATTTCAAATACCTCAGGTTAAGTGTCCCTGCCTGTTTTGATCAAAACCTCTTACTTTAGACAAGACAATGTAATCAGATAATATCAAATAATATCCCAAAGACAGAGATGCTTCACGGCAGAAGAAAGGCTCACCACTAAAGTCTACTAACTGCCAGGTAATTTATATATACCCATTTTACTGATCAAAAAACAACTTGCTCAAATCATATAGCTAGTTATTGAACTAGCCACACCTAGAATAACTCTAAATTCTAATCCATGTTCTTCCTTTTCCATTGGTTTCTGAAAAAATTATTGATGGTTATACACTAAAATCTTGCTCATGTTTATTATTCTTCCAAATACTCTAAAGTACAAAAGTAGTTTGCTTTTGTTTTTCCATCAGATAAAGTAATAAAATATAACTTCCTCCCTTCCCAAGTCAAGCAGTAAGCCAAAGTGCTGAAATAAACATTCAAGTCCTCAACTTGCCAAGGCATTGTTTATACCATCAAGGAAAGATTTCTAGTCTTCCAGAAGCTTCTTAAGAAGCTAACTCTGAAAATCTAATTCAGAGGGCTCCTAGAGATCATCTTTCTAGGCAGCCTTCCATCAAAATATTTTATCTGAAACAGATTCAAGTTACCAAAAATACTTTACTTATCTCATAATAAATAAATAAGAACAAGGAGACACTTGTACAGGGATGTAAGACTTACACCATGTTTTGATACCCATACATTTAGACACATATCCACAAACCTGTAGGATTAGAAGATAGATATAACTGAAACCTAGGCTTAGAGAAGTTTAGTGACTTGCCTGCCCATAGTGACATAAAAAATGAACCCAGTTCTTTCCACGCTCAGGACTACCTGACATGCCAGAAGCTCTTAAAAACATTTTTGTCCTGTGGTGAAATAGAGAATGACCAATGGACAACCTGCATCCAGCATGTTATACATACTATGTTAAATGACCTAGATCAAGATCTTTTAGTAATATGATAAAGCCTATGAACCTCTTCTCAGAATGATGTTTTTAAATATGTAAAGTACATAGGATTACAAAGGAAACCAATTTATTGAAACTTATCAAAATATATTTTAAAGTAAATTCACATATTTCAGGTTGAGAATGCCCCCTTTCAATAAATTCCAGTGGTTACTTATGACCTCCTGTTTGGCATTCAAAGCCCTTCTTTAACGTGCCCCTCCCCCCCTTACCTTTTTGGTCTTTTTCCATCTTCCTCTCTAACACTCTTTGATCCACTAAGTGGCCTGTGTTATTCTTTGCACATTTTCTTGTTGTTGTACATTATTACTGTTGATCACCCAGGCCTGGAATTCACTTTCTCTTCATCTCTATATCTCTGGCTTCCTTAAAGTCCAATCCAAAGCCCACCTATTACAAAAAAGCTTTAAATGAACTGCTTTAATGCTAGGTCCTTTCTTCAATAGATCACATATACGTTATCTACCCATCTTTCTATCACATGTCTCTCCTTATTCTAATTCATTCTCCATTTACTTAGTGAAGAAATCTTCCTCAAGTAAAGGTTCTTCATTATCCTCCTCCCTCTTCAATAAACTCCAGTAGCTCTTTATTGCAGAAAAAAGCAAATACAAAGTGTTGGCATTCAAAGCCTGCATAATCTTGCTCCCTTCAACTTTTCTTTCTCACACTTTATGCCACACCACACACTATTTGATCCCAGTGACACTCAATATCTCAGTTCTGCATTTTTCCTAAACCTTGGAATTTTTTCCCTTCTCCATTCGACTCCCCAGGCTTCTTCCAAGTTGCACCGAAAATCCCATCTTTTATTGGAAATTTTCCCCAACGTTCCCCGTTAATTTTTTCCTACTTATTCTGTATATAGTTTGCTTTGTGTATATTTGTTTGCATGTTGTTTCCCTATTAGAGGCTAAATTCCCTAAGGACTGTTGAGTCTTCTTGTATCTCTAACTTTTAATACAGCGCCTGGTACATAGCAGGGGTAGAATAAATGGTTAGTGACCGACCTAGAAACCTATCACGTAGCTGTTCTAAGAATTCTGTCATTTTTAAGGACTTCCAGGCATACAAATGTGCCCTAGTCAAGCACAGTGATGAGCAGGTCAAAAAGGAATACGTTCCAGGGTAAATGCTGGCCTAGAATTTCTCACCCACTGATAGTCCTCCAGTGAGCAAAGGCAATGAATTTTGGGGTCAGATGAAACAAATGGGGAATAATGGAGCTTTTAAAGACAATATATGAGAGCAAGCCATGAGCCCAGGGACTTTTCAACAAACCTTCCCGATCAGTCTGCTGTTCCCTCCGGAACCCAGTGTGCATCCCTGGTCCGATCCAAGTCACTTTCACTGCCTCCGTGGATGCAGTGAGAGGAATTTACCTACGCCGCATGGCGCCCAGACGAAGAGGCAACCTGGGGTCGGTAGGACAACTTAGTCAGCAAATCCAGGAGCCAATGCAGAGGGACTCCCCTAGGACCACGGCCCCAGGCCTAGGCCGGGGTCCGCCCGAGACCCTGCCTCAGCTCGGACAGTTAGAAGCAGAGAAAGGGATCCCGCAGGAAGACCCACAGGACCCAATCTCTAAGGACAATTATGGGGCTGACCCTTTGGGCTGACCCTTTTGCACCCTTCCAATCTCAATCTCTAAACAGTTACCTTCCCAGGTCACGTCGTAGAGCTCGGAAACCTTCGCCATCTTCCTCAAGCCTAGAATCACTGAAGAGGAGGGCTTGCGTGAAGGCATCACATGACTAGCGCCGTGAGCGGTAGCTGATGACGTATTCGCGAGTCCATTGGCCTAGATTCTGGGAAGGAGGCGGGCGTGGATGATAATGATGCACGTGGACCTGCTCGGCGGCGGCTTGGAATGAGGAGGCGGAGACACGCAGGGGCGGAACTAAGCAAAGGGGCGGAGGAAGGCCGGGATGACAGGTATAGGAAATTCGCGGCGCAAGCTCCCGGGATTTTGTTCGTTTCTGACGTGTGATTTTCCTTTATTGATTATTAATAATTAGATAGATGGTAGCTAGATAGACAGACAGACAGAGAGGTAGATGGATAGGTAAGTAGGTAGGTAGGTAGACAGACAGGTAAGTAGGTAGGTAGAAAGGTAGATAAATAGATAACACACATACATACATAGACCATAGACATGAAATGCTTTGGACAAATCAGTAAATCTCTCTCATATTTTGTTTTCTCATTTCTCATCAACAGTTATATACAAACAAGATTACATTTGTATAGATGTGTGTATTTATAAATGTATATGGTTTATAGATATATATAATTTTGTTTGTTTTAGTCTTTGCCTCCCCCTTTATGCTGACGTCATAGACCATCATATGCCTTTTTTGTGTGTCCCCAGCACTTAGTGCAGTGCTTGGCACTAAATAAATGCTTGTTGACTGATGGACAGACTTCTACCTCTCATTATAAATGCCTTTTAAAAAAAAAATTTCATGTTTACTTTCTCTCTTATGCCTTAAAATTTAAAGCTTTTTAAAAGTTTGTAACAAAGTGGCTTAAAATAGAGGCCAAAAAATGAATTTGAAATTGAGGAAAATAGTGTTCAAATGTTCTTTTAATGACTATATATGTGATTATGAAAAATCACCTAAACCACTCTAACCCTCAATTGCTTCATAAAATGGAGAGAAGATGAAAGGGACCTAATTCACAGACTTGCCTTGTGCCCAGCTAGCCACTTGGGAAAAAGAAAAGAATAAAAAGAGGAAGAAAATTCGAGGAAAACCCCAGAAATCAATGTGCAAATTGTTGTCACCATCAACTCCTTGATAGCATCACTGCAAGTCACTGGCAGGCTCTAGAATCCGAGTGCACATTGGCTGCCTAGGCTTTCTTGCTGGTACTGAAAATCGCCACCAGGTATTTCCAAGCTCTACGAAACCAGGGAAGGCAAGGAAAGTGAAAAGAGGCTATGAGACTTATCAAATTTTACATATGTAAAGCATTTTGTAAATTTGAAAACACTTAAAAGTTACTTTATGCTGCTTTTATTATTACCAATGCTCTCTGTCCAGTTGTCTCCTGGAGGCCACCGCTTCCGTTTTCTCAACATAATATCACTTCCTGCCTCTAAACTTTAATTGCTAGGTCCCAGTTTCTAATTTTATTTTCATCTATACCTAATTTTCCCCTTTGAAACCTAACCACAAATTTATCAATTTCCTTAGATTTCCATGTTTTAATCTACTCCAAGTCCAAACCCCTATTCAACACAAAGCACATCCATACAATCAAAAGCCTGAAAAGATCTTAAATATCACTTAGTCTAATTCATTTGGAAAAACCTGTAAGTTTCTCAGGTTGAAAATTCAGTTTCATAGGAATTAAGTGACTTTCCCAAGTTTGTACCTACACACATGGTAAAATCCAAGAGCTGAAATGTAAACCTAAGTTCTCTTACTCCAAAGCCAGTCTTTTTTCCCTTAAGGTTTACAAAGAGGTATTAAACAAATAAATGTACACACATACACATACTGTGAATGTACAGATATATATATGTGTACATATACACATGTATTATATATATGCATACATGTATTTGTGTGTATAAAATTCCATTTCACTCTCATAACAACTCTATGAGATAGGTTCTATGAGAAAACTGAGACCAAAATCAACTAAGTATCTTATCCAGAATCAGAGTTCCTAAGTGTCCTAAGGGATACTCATTTCCTAAGGGATACTGACCTTTTCCAGTATTTGATGTACTATAATCATTTTTACAAATATTATCTCATTTTATGCTCAAAATAATCCTGAGAATTAAATACTAATTAAAAACTAAGGAAACTGAGGAAGACAGAGGTTAAATAATTACCTAATAGAGTCACACAGCTAGTAAATTGTCTGAAGCTAGATTTGAACTCAGGTCTTTGTGAATCCAGGTCTGACACTCTATGGAACTATGCCATTGAAATGTCTTTAAGATAAAGCTTTTTACAACTCTGCTTTTTAAACAACTGCTTCTTGATTTACCTAATCCTAGACCCCTGATCTCTCACATTTCTTTTCCTATAGATACTTGCTTTTTTCTTTTCATTTTTGAAATTTAATTTTGTCTATTCTTTGTAGAAAAAAAATAATTGAAACTGAATGAAGTAGTTTCTTTTTTTTTTTTTTTTTTTTTTTTTTATTTTATTTTATTTTTTTTTTATTTTAAGTTTTTTTATTTAATAATTACATTATATTGACACTCATTTCTGTTCCGATTTTTTTCCCCTCCCTCCCTCCACCCCCTCCCCTAGATGGCAAGCAGTCCTTTATATGTTGGATATGTTGCAGTATATCCTAGATACAATATATGTTTGCAGAACCGAACAGTTCTCTTGTTGCGTAGGGAGAATTGGATTCAGAAGGTATAAATAATCCGGGAAGAAAAACAAAAATGCAGATAGTTCACATTCGTTTCCCAGTGTTCTTTCTTTGGGTGTAGCTGCTTTTGTCCGTCATTTATCAATTGAAACTCAGGTCTCTTTGTCAAAGAAATCCACTTCCATCAAAATATGTCCTCATACAATATCATTGTCGAAGTGTATAATGATCTCCTGGTTCTGCTCATTTCACTTAGCATCAGTTCATGAAGGTCTCTCCAAGCCTCTCTGTATTCATCCTGCTGGTCATTTCTTACAGAACAATAATATTCCATAACATTCATATACCACAATTTACCCAGCCATTCTCCAATTGATGGGCATCCATTCATTTTCCAGTTTCTAGCCACTACAAACAGGGCTGCTACAAACATTTTGGCACATACAGGTCCCTTTCCCTTCTTTAGTATTTCTTTGGGATATAAGCCCAATAGAAACACTGCTGGATCAAAGGATATGCACATTTTGATAATTTTTTGGGCATAATTCCAGATTGCTCTCCAGAATGGTTGGATTCGTTCACAACTCCACCAACAATGCATTAGTGTCCCAGTTTTCCCGCATCCCCTCCAACATTCATCATTATTTTTTCCTGTCATCTTAGCCAATCTGACAGGTGTGTAGTGGTATCTCAGAGTTGTCTTAATTTGCATTTCTCTGATCAATAATGATTTGGAACACTCTTTCATATGAGTGGTAATAGTTTCAATCTCATCCTCTGAAAATTGTCTGTTCATATCCTTTGACCATTTATCAATTGGAGAATGGCTTGATTTCTTATAAATTTGAGTCAGTTCTCTATATATTTTGGAAATGAGGCCTTTATCAGAACCTTTAACTGTGAAAATGTTTTCCCAGTTTGTTGCTTCCCTTCTAATCTTGTTTGCATTAGTTTTATTTGTACAAAGGCTTTTTAATTTGATGTAATCGAAATTTTCTATTCTGTGATCAGTAATGGTCTCTAGTTCATCTTTGGTCACAAATTTCTTTCTCCTCCACAAGTCTGAGAGATAAACTATTCTATGTTCCTCTAATTTATTTATAGTCTCGTTCTTTATGCCTAGGTCATAGACCCATTTTGATCTTATCTTGGTATATGGTGTTAAGTGTGGGTCCATGCCTAATTTCTGCCATACTAATTTCCAATTATCCCAGCAGTTTTTATCAAATATTGAATTCTTTTCCCAGAAGTTAGGGGCTTTGGGTTTGTCAAACACTAGATTGCTATAATTGACTATTCTGTCTTGTGAGCCTAGCCTTTTCCACTGATCCACTAATCTATTTCTTAGCCAATACCAAATGGTTTTGGTGACTGCTGCTTTATAATATAATTTTAGATCAGGTACAGCTAGGCCACCTTCATTTGATTTTTTTTTCATTAGTTCCCTTGAGATTCTCGACTTTTTATTGTTCCATATGAATTTTGTTGTTATTTTTTCTAGATCAATAAAATATTTTCTTGGAAGTCTGATTGGTATAGCACTAAATAAATAGATTAGTTTAGGGAGTATTGTCATCTTTATTATGTTCGCTCGGCCAATCCAAGAGCACTTAATATTTTTCCAATTATTTAAGTCTGACTTTATTTGTGTGGAGACTTTTTTATAATTTTGCTCATATAATTCCTGACTTTCCTTTGGTAGATAGATTCCCAAATATTTTATGGTATCAACAGTTATTCTGAATGGAATTTCTCTTTGTATCTCTTGCTGTTGGGTTTTGTTGGTGATGTATAAAAATGCTGAGGATTTATGGGGATTTATTTTGTAGCCAGCTACTTTGCTAAAATTATGAATTATTTCCAATAGCTTTTTGGTAGAATCTCTGGGGTTCTCTAGGTATACCATCATATCATCTGCAAAGAGTGATAGTTTGGTTTCCTCATTGCCTACTCTAATTCCTTTTATATCTTTCTCGACTCTTATTGCCGAGGCTAGTGTTTCTAATACGATATTAAATAATAATGGTGATAGTGGGCAACCTTGCTTCACTCCAGATCTTATTGGGAAAGGTTCCAGTTTTTCCCCATTGCATATGATGCTTACTGATGGTTTTAAATATATGCTCCTGACTATTTTAAGGAAAAGTCCATTTATTCCTATGCTCTCAAGTGTTTTTATTAGGAATGGATGTTGGATTTTATCAAATGCTTTTTCTGCATCTATTGAGATGATCATGTGGTTTTTGTTTGTTTGGTTATTGATATAGTCAATTATGCTAATAGTTTTCCTAATATTGAACCAGCCCTGCATTCCTGGTATAAATCCTACTTGGTCATAGTGTATTATCCTGGTGACAATTTTCTGTAATCTTTTTGCTAATATTTTATTTAAGATTTTAGCATCAATATTCATTAGGGAGATTGGTCTATAATTTTCTTTCTCTGTTTTCAGCCTACCTGGTTTAGGTATCAGTACCATATCTGTGTCATAAAAGGAGTTTGGTAGGACTCCTTCAATCCCTATTTTTTCAAATAGTTTATATAACATTGGAGTTAATTGTTCTTTAAATGTTTGGTAGAATTCACATGTAAATCCATCTGGTCCTGGGGATTTTTTCTTAGGGAGTTGATTGATAGTTTGTTCTATTTCTTTTTCTGAGATGGGACTGTTTAGGATATTTACTTCTTCCTCTGTTAGTTTGGGCAAGCTGTATTTTTGGAGGTATTTTTCTATTTCATTTAAGTTGTCGAATTTATTGGCATAAAGTTGGGCAAAGTAACTCCTAATTATTGCTCTAATTTCCTCTTCGTTAGTGGTGAGTTCTCCCTTTTCATTTTTAAGACTAACAATTTGATTTTCCTCTTTCCTTTTTTTAATCAGATTTACTAAGGGTTTGTCTATTTTGTTGGTTTTTTCATAGAACCAACTCTTAGTTTTATTAATCAATTCAATAGTTTTTTTACTTTCAATTTTATTGATCTCACCTTTTACTTTTAGAATTTCAAGTTTAGTGTTTGACTGGGGGTTTTTAATTTGTTCCTTTTCTAGCATTTTTAATTGCAAACCCAATTCATTGACCTTCTCTTTCTCTATTTTATACAAATAGGCCTCTAGAGATATGAAATTTCCCCTTATTACCGCTTTGGCTGCATCCCACACATTTTGGTATGATGTCTCATTATTATCGTTTTCTTGGGTGAAGTTATTAATTATGTCTATGATTTGCTGTTTTACCCAATCATTCTTTAGTATGAGATTATTTAGTTTCCAATTATTTTTTGGTCTACTTCCCCCTGCTTTTTTGTTGAATGTAATTTTCATTGCATCGTGGTCTGAAAAGGATGCATTTACTATTTCTGCCTTACTACATTTGAGTTTGAGGTTTTTATGTCCTAATATATGGTCAATTTTTGTATAGGTTCCATGAACTGCTGAAAAGAAAGTGTATTCCTTTCTGTCTCCATTACATTTTCTCCAGAGATCTATCATATCTAGCTTTTCTAGTATTCTGTTTACCTCTTTAACTTCTTTCTTATTTATTTTCTGGTTTGATTTATCTAATTCTGAGAGTGCAAGGTTAAGATCTCCCACTATTATAGTTTTACTGTCTATTTCTTCTTGCAGCTCTCTTAGTTTCTCTTTTAAGAATTTAGATGCTACCCCACTTGGTGCATATATGTTTAATATAGATAGTGCTTCATTATCCATGCTACCCTTTAGCAAGATATAGTGTCCTTCCTTATCTCTTTTAATTAGGTCAATTTTTGCTTTAGCTTGATCTGAGATCAGGATGGCTACCCCTGCTTTTTTGACTTCACCTGAAGCATAGTAGATTTTGCTCCAACCTTTTACCTTTAACCTGCATGTATCTCCCCGCTTCAGGTGTGTTTCCTGTAAACAACATATTGTAGGATTCTGGCTTTTAATCCATTCTGCTAACCGCTTCCTCTTTATGGGGGAGTTTACCCCGTTCACATTTATGGTTAGAATGACCAATTCTGTATTACTTGCCATCTTGTTAACCCCGGTTTATGCTTTCCTCCCTTCTTTCCCCTTTCCCCCCCTTCCAAGTATTAAGCTTGTGAGCACCCCTTGTTTCTCACAGTCCCTCCCCCCGCCTTAGAGTTCCTCCCCCTATCTTACCCCTTTCCCTCCCAGTTCCCGTATTCCCTTCCGCTTAGCTTATTCCTTCCCTTTCCACTTTTCCCTTCTCACTTTTCAATGAGATGGGAGAAGTTTCACCATAGATTGAATATGTCTTAAGATTTTTCACTTAAAGCCAATTCTGAAGGCAGTGAGATACCCACTATATTCATCCCCCTCCATTCTTTCTCTCAGATATAATAGGTTTCCTATGCCTCTTCATGAGATGTACTACCCCCACTTTACCCTTTTTCTGGTACAATGTCCTTTCCACATCAATTTCTAGAACAAGGTATACATGTATTCTTTATGCATCTATATAGTCAAAATATAGTTCCCAAGATTAATCTTTACCTTTTTAGATTTCTCTTGAGTTCTATATTTGTAGATCAAACTTTTTGTTAAGTTCTGGTTTTTTCATCAGAAATAGATGAAATTCGCTTACTTCGTTGAATGTCCATCTTCTTCCCTGGAAAAAGATGCTCATTCTCGCTGGGTAAGTTATTTTTGGTTGCATACCAAGTTCCTTAGCCTTTCGGAATATCATATTCCAGGCCCTTCGATCTTTTAATGTGGATGCTGCCAGATCCTGGGTGATCCTTATTGTGGCTCCTTGATACTTGAATTGGGTTTTTCTAGCCGCTTGCAATATTTTTTCTTTCACCTGAGGGTTCTGGCATTTGGCTACTATATTCCTTGGTGTTTTGATTTTAGGATCCTTTTCAGTGGGTGATCGATGAATCCTTTCAATGTTTATTTTTTCCTCTGTTCCTATGACTTCTGGGCAGTTCTCTTTGATAATTTCCTGGAAGACAGTGTCCAGGCTCTTTTTTTCATCATGTTTTTCTGGGAGTCCAATGATTCTCAGATTGTCTCTCCTGGATCTGTTTTCCAGGTCTGTTGTCTTCCCCAGAAGGTATTTCACATTTTTCTCCATTGTTTGATTTTTTTGGATTTGCTTGACTGATTCTTCTTGTCTCCTCGAGTCATTCAATTCCACTTGTTCAATTCTGATTTTCAGTGAAGTATTCTCTTCACTCACTTTTTTAAAATCTTTCTCTAATTGTCCAATTGAGTTCTTTTGTTCTGTGGAATTTTTTTCCATTTCGCCAATTTTGTTTTCCAGTTCACTAATCCTATTTTTCAAGGATTTTACTTCTTTATCCACTCTCTCTTTAACTGACTTCTCCAGGCTCTTTTGCCAAGCCTCCCTCTCCTTTTCCCAAGCTTCCTTCTCCTTTTGCCAAGCCTCACTCTGCTTTCCCCATTTTTCTTCTAGCTCCCTTGTGAGAGCCTTTTTAATCACTTCTATGAGGTTCATCTGTGCTGAGGAACAGACGATCTCCTCCTTTGGGGAATCACCTGGGGACTGCCTGTTTTTAGTCTCCTCAGGATTTAGAGTCTGCTCTCTATCTGTGTAGAAGCTGTCTAGGGTTAAAGTCCTCTTCAGCTTCTTGCTCATTCTGTCTATTAATCAGAGACAAACTACCAAAGAAAAACAGAAAAAACTGGAGTCTTTCTTTGGGGGGGGGGCTGGGTGTGTTATCGAGCTTCCTCTACAGACTGCAGGTGGCAGCAGTGAGGCACTAGCAGGACTGTGCTGCGCCTGCGCTCTGAGATCCCAAAGCGTGCTGAGTCACTGAGGGGGGGGGAAGGGGGGGGCGGCCAGGTCCTGAGAGACTCCAGCTGTTTGCGGTTGTGTTCTTCAGCCCCGGTGTTTTTAGCTTCTCTGCTGGGCTGTTGACTTGCTGCAGGTTCCAAACCTGTAGCGAAGCTCTCCCCGCAGAGACAGCTGCGATCACTCCCCACCCCCTCTCCAGTTTGCTCCCGTGCTCTCACTGCCGCTGCCCGCCGCCTGCGCCCGATCTAAAACCGCCCCAGCCCTCCAGTAAAGACAGACCTTTCTTGGCGGATCTCAAGGATGGCTTCTCTTGGTAACTATTTGTGGGTTTTTTTCAGTCAAGCATTGATTCAGAGGCTTGTAATGAAGTGGATAGTGAGAGAAAGCGCGGAGCTTATGCAACTGTGAGCCTCCTCTCCGCCATCTTAACCGGAAGTCCCCCTGAAGTAGTTTCTTTACCATTTGCTTACATATTACATATTAGAATTGCCATATTGGGTTAGAATCTTGGGTGAGATCAATCTAACTCAATATTTTGTCCCTGATAGGAGTAGCAAAGTGTTTGAAAAGAAAATTGACTACATGTTTTTGATATATCTATCCATTAAAAGTTAAAAATGGGCCCCCAAATATGGTAAATTTCATTATGACTGTCATTCACAAATTGAAAAATATTTGTCAGCTGATTCTGCTTCATGAAATATTTCTCTTCAATTAACTTAGATCAAATAACTAATGGAACTATTTCATGCTAATAATCAAGATTTAGGAGCCATAATATATGTTCATCTAATCCATATTCAAGATAGAATTAAATAGCATCCTTCCTACTTAGTTTTTACCTTTCTAGGATGAAGAATTTTAATTTTTTAATCTTAGTCTCTCATCATGTCCTATTATCATTGATCATTTCAAGGTCCTTGAAGGAGATAAAGAATTTGGACTTAACACCTAGCTATTATTCTCATGATGACCTAGCTATTATTCTCATGATGATTAATCTACTAAAACGAAGGCTGCTCCAAGACCCCCAGAAAACCAACCAGAACATTACATTAATCTGATTTTTCTTGCACATCATGACAAATTAGGAGATGATTAAAAGAACTGCACATATATCAGATTACTTACTATCTTGAGAAGGGGGCAGGTAAAAGAGGGGGCAAGAAAAATTTAGAACACAAAATCTTACAAAAAGAATGTTGGAAACTTATCTTTTCATGTATTTGGAAAATAAAATAGTATTGAAGATTAAAATAAAATAGTCAATTAGGAGAATACCTTACAAAATAGAATTGGCTGAATGGAAAGAGAGGTACAAAAATTCACTAAAAAACAAAAAAACCAACAAACAAACAAACAAAAAACTCCTTAAAGATTAGAATTACCCAAATGGGAGAAAAATCCATTGAAGAAAATAATTCCTTTAAAAACAGAATTGGACAAATGGAAAAGGAGAAACAAAAGCTCAGTGAAGAAAGTAGTTCCTTAAAAATTAGAATTAGAAACTAATGACTTTATGAGAAATCAAGAAACAAACAAAATAAAAAGCATGAAAAAAAATCGAAGAATATGTAAACTATCTCTTTGGAGAAACAATTGACCTGGAAAATAGATCCAGTAGAGGCAATTTAAAAATTATTGTACTACCTGGAAACCACATTAAAAAAAAAAAAAAAAAGCCTAAACATCAACTTTCAAGAAACTGTCAAGAAAAATTGCCCTAAATATATATAGAAATTAGAAGAATCTACCAATCACTTCCAGAAAGAGATCCCAAAATTAATACTTTTGTGAATATTATAGCCAAATTCCAGAACTCCCAGAACTTTCTTCAGAAAGAAAATATTGGAAGTAGCTAGAAAGCAACAATTCAAGTATCGTGGAGCCACAGTAAGGATAACATAAGATTTAGTAGCTTCTATATTAAACTATTAGAGGACTTGGAATATGATATTCTGGCACATAATCCTTCTGAAGAAAAATGGATATTTAATGAAATAGAAGATTTTCAAGCATTCTTGATGAAAAGACCAGAGTGAATGTAAAACTTGGCTTTCAAATACAAGACTCTAGAGAAGCATAAAAAAAAGTAAATAGGAGAGGGAAATCATAGGAGACTTAATAAAGTCAAACTTTTTGCTTTCCAATATGGGAAGAAGATACTTGTTAACTCATAAGAACTTTTTCATTATTATGGCAATTAAAAGGAATATATAAAGATCTCAATTCTCAAACATATAGATAACTGAGCCAAATTTATTTAAAAAAAAAAAAAAAAGAGCCATTCCTTAATTGACAAATAGTCAAAAGATATGAACAGTTTTCAGTTAAAGTAATCAACGTTATCTATAGCCATATGAAAATATACTCTAACTATTATTTGGAGAAATTCAAATAAATAAAAAAGTTCAGAAGCATTCCATATATTTATAGGACAGAAAAGGGAAATAAGAAGTGTTGGAAAGGATGTAGAAAAAAATGACATTGTTGATGGAATTGTAAACTGATCCAACCATTCCATAGAGCTATACTTGAAAAGCTATAAATTCACATATATTCTTTGACCTAGCAATACTACTAATAGGTCTATATTGCAAAACAGATAAAAACAAATAGGAAAGGGATATATATGTATCAAAAATATTTATAGCATCTTTTTTTCTGGTGGCAAAGAATTGGAAATTGAGGAATGCCCATCAATTGGAGAATGGCCAAATAAATTGTAATATGTGATTATAATGGAATACTCAGCAATACAATAGTCTGAGACAACTCTGATTTATGATAAAAAATGCTACATATCTCTAGAGAAAGAATTGATGGTGTCTGAATACAAATTGAAGCATACTTTTTAAAACTTTATTTTTCTTGACAGTTAGAGATTTGGATATTTTTAATCTATGTTTTCTTTCACAACATGACTATTATGGAAATATTTTATATGACCACATGTATAATGTATATCAAATTGCTGGCATTCTCTATGAGGGGTGCTGGGAAGGGAAAAAGGACAAGAATCTTGGATTCAAAGTTTAAAAACAAATTTTAAAAATTGTTTTTACATCTAACTAGGGAAAAATATAATACTAAATTTTTTTAAAAAGAATGTAATGAATGATGTTCCTATCCATTTTTGATCTTCTTGCCCTTAACATAATTTTTAAAATCCATTTATTGTTCTTTGTTTGCCTTGAATATGATAAAATCATAACTAGACAGGTTGTAGACCCTCTCTTTTTATCTGGCAGATCCTTTTGCTGAACTTAAATTTCATTTTGAAATCAGCCCAGTAAATGTTATTTCCTTTCTTAGTCTCACAGGCTAATAGATTTCATCCCTAATGAAAATTATTTTTTCTAATGCTAAATCTGGTTCTGAAAGTTATCTGGCCAGGCCAGATATTCCCCTTAATTTCCTATTTCTACAGAAAATCCTGCCAACTGAGTTTTCTCTAACTCCCAAGAGAAGGCAAGCAGTTCCCATAACCTTTAAGAAAGGATGTGTGTAGGCATATGTTTGTAAGGGCAGAATTTTGAAGGAGGACAGAGAAGAAAGTGTCTTTTTCATTCAGAATGAGAGTACAATATTGACTTTTGGTCCTTCTAATCCAAAAGGATGTACTAAAGTATGTCTATGATGGGGCAGGGGACTTGGAATATGGCAAATAGAGGAGATGAGCTAAGAGTCATGTGGGCCTATTAGCAAGAAAGTGTCTTTGATTGGAGAGAAATTCCTAGTCATAAACAAAAGAAGATGGTTGAACCTTTGTAAATACCAAAGAAGAAGAAAAGTACAAATCTTATTTAGATGAAATCTTACAGAAACATGTTATGAATCATCCACCCTGGCTACAGCAGTTTGCATGTATGTATCTGATCTAGAGAGGGTGAAAGAGAAAGTATTAAATTCAGTTAAGTGAAAAAAGACAAAATATAAGGTCTTACAAGTCCCAAGAACTCCAGTGAGACCTGGGAATCACACCTTTTTCTAATTTGTCCTTCCCCTCTGGCTTTGAAATTAAATGAATACTGCTTCTTCCTACTATGAAAATTACAAAGAAGTGTACCTTCTCCAGGAATGCAAATGAGGGCATGGAGAATGTACATACCCATTCTTAGCATTCATCCATCTTCCTTTATTTTTATGATCTTCACCCTCTGCTGGAGTCTATAAATCTCTACAAATAAAAAGGGCCTTAACAATCCTTGGAATCATTTGCTATTTTTTCCCAGAGAAGATGAAAAGAAGATATCTCTTCCACTGCAGACTTTTCTCCACCACCTTCTTTATTTACATTACTAAGTTTGAATAACTATTTTTTATTCCATACATACAAAAATAACTAATCTAGGAAAGGCAAGCAAACTGTGGAGTGCTTTAGATACCAGTCTGTGGAATTTGTGCTTAATCCTAGAGGTAATAATGAATCATTCAAGGATCTTGAGTGATATGGTCAGATTTAAGCTTTAGGAAAAGTATTTAGTTTATGTCAACAGAGCAAGTACCAACTGCAGTAAGCATTGGCAGCTTTTATTATGTTGAAAAAGCTTGTTTGGCCCCTGCAATAGAATGAATCTGTTTTCCAAAGACTAACCTAGCTAAGGAACAAAAAATCATTTGAAGATATACTCCTTGACCCTAGCATGCAGGATAACAACCAAAGAAAATTCCTGAAACCCAGAGTATTTTGTTAACAGAACAGCAAGGAACTCAATATCACTGGGTTAGAGAGTATGCAGTAGAGAATAAAGTATAGGAAGATTGTAAAGGTAGGAAAGGACTAGATTATGAAGAAATAAATATAAAACATAATAGGCCCCAGTTATCTCCAGTCCTCTTCTGCCTTAGTAGTGATAATGTCAGAGTAGTGGAAAAGAAACCAGAAATTGCCAAGAATCAGACATTTTATAGATTATAACATTTTATAGATTATTATCTCAGATATTGGTACTATAAATATGACAATTTTGTCATTCAGTTAATAACAAGTAAATACAGAGTTGAAGGACATGACCCTTGGTAATTTTGACATTATTGCTAAAAAACAAAACAGGAAAGAACAAAGAAGTTTTAATTAAATGAAAGGCTGGTTCACAGGAGTTCCTCAGAGAGACAACTAAGAAAACTGGTAGGGTAGATTTTATCTTATTATCAAAAGCAATTAGAAATATTATTCATGGGTCACTTGGTTATCTTCTAATATATAGTATTATAATGTCCAGGCTAGCTCTCTGGAGGGCTTTAGGATCAGTCAGAATTGGTATCAAAGTCCTTGGTCTTTAGGAAGCAAGCTGCCACGTGGCTCATTAAAGATGAATCCTGGACTCTGGAGTATGGAGACTGAAGTCTTCTCTCCTCAGCATACTGCAGTTGAGAGAGTCTGACCCTCTCCCTAAACCCTTCAATCCTTGCTTCTGATTATCTCATCACAATACATTCAGCAAGGCCAATCATGAGGAAAGCCATCACATCACCTTATCATATAGAACCATTATCTCACATTGAGTAGGTGATTAGCTTTAAGTACTCTGCTGTCTTTAGATTCAAATATACCTTTTCAGAGTTCCTGCCCTCTACATAATTTAAATAAATATTTCCAAAAAGACCATCATGAAAACAATTCTAGGTATTGTAGCAACACTGGCTGCATGTGATGAAGAGGTAGATAAATTCTATGAAGAACTCAATAAAACCCTTCAAATAAATATATTTGGATATAGAATACTTGTTGACTTCAATGCAAAAAGTGGAGATTGGTCAAATTGAAAAGAAACATATCCAGAATCATAAATCAGAAACAAAAAATGAAAGAAGCCAAAAACTTGGGAAAAAATGCCTGAAATCCTTGTATCAAGAATTAGTTCATCAAGAAAATAATTGGCAGATGCAGAATATGATAAGCACCAAATGATATCACAAAAACAAAAGAAACTGTTTATATCTTAACAGAAAAGAAAACACTGTCTATTAAAATGGGAATCATCCTTGCATCAGCTATTTGCTTAAAGTCAACCACAACTTGTCCTAGGAAAGGCCAGAATATGTAAAAATCTATAAAATAGAAAAAAAATATATGATTATATGGTACAATTGAAACAACTTCATCCTGAACTGTTTAAAAATGCAACTGATGATGTAAAATGAGTAATGGACAGCAAAAATAACATTAATTATAAAAGTTTTATATAGAAGCACAACTGGCATAAATCAATTGTCATAGCAAGGTAAATACAATAGCCTAAAGAGCTACTTAGTCAGCAAACACTTTTGTTAACTGCCAGTTGGAGAAAGATGACAGACAAAGTAAATACCAGTTAATATAAAGCCATAAATCAAACTATCAAATACAAAAAGCATGCATTCTATGAAATGGGGCTATGCTAGAAATTTTCACAGTAAATATAGAAGTAAAGCAAGGATGCTTGGTTTCTCTGTGGTTATATGACATATAGTTCTAAAAAATGCTAATGTATCCCTATTACTTTAATTGGCTCTTTTTAATCCTAAAGGCAATGTAATATCCCCTCAGAACCTGATAGTTCTATATTCTGCCTACTTTAGAGAGTTTATATTACAAGAAAAATTAGAAATATTATCTGTTTAGAAGCAGGCCTGTTCTTGGTATCTTATTAATTAAGGTTCAACATTGATATGACATGTAGTACTCATAGGTAATTCAATAATTGGCAAAAAGAGCCTTACTTAACCCTAACATAGCAAAGAAAAATAATAAAGATGAAGGCCATTTTAGCTTGTTTTTATTCAGTTCTATTCTACTCTTCATGATCATCTGGACCAATTGTCTATGGAGTTTTCTGGACTAAGAGTGCTTTGGCATTTTCTTCTCCAGTTTTATGTGACTTTTATGACGATAGATGATCACGAAATCACACGAACAAAGACAAAGATGTAATGACTGCGTATTTAAAGTCAGCCGGAGTCAGGAATTCAGGTTAAGGGAAAAATCTTCCATTACACAAAGATTACTGGGAAATTTCACCAAGTGAGGCATCAGCTTCCTGTCCCACTCCTAAGTACAAAATTCTAGTTTTGCCACCTTTTAGAGAAATTCTAGCCTAAATCATATTGGGAGAGGGGCAAAGAAGAGAGGGATCCTGGTAGATATTGGTCCCATCACATTACCAAAATCATTCTGAGTCAACAGGGAAATTCCTGATATTTAGGCAGAGCTTTGATTCTGTGACAATTTAAATTTTTATTTATTTCTTGGACCTCTAGCATCTTTTTGGTTAAAGAAAAATTTAGGTTAGTGGAAACATTTGGATAAAGAAGGCGTGTCTTAAGATATCTGTTAACAGATACCAGGAGTCAGAGTTAGGGAAGAAGCAAATTTTCTTCAAACTTTCCTCAATCATCTACTTTCTCTTTCTACTTTTACCAGTTGCTCCTTTGCTATCCAATTCTTATGACTCATCTTTTGATGATCCCTCTTCTTGAAAACTCTTAGATTATGAATTAGCTATCAAGTTTTATAAAGACCTACAGGGCATTACCAAAGCCCACATCCAATCAGAATACACCACTAGTCAGCATGTTACAAAGTTCTGATAATTTACATTTTACCAATATTTGCAAATGACCTTCCTCAAATGAAAAAAAAAAAAAAAAAGAAAAAAAGAAAGAAAAGAAAATCAATCCTCCCTTCACACAGAGAAAGTTAGGTCCCTTACAACATTACTTGAGGATATTGAGCTTCTTCACAGGGATTAGAAACTTGGGATTCAGATTTCCTCATCCTTTAATTGAGAAACCAAGTTGATATAGCTTAGTATTTCTGAAGCAACATAGATAGGTTGTGATCTCTGTGGTACTAAGTCAATGGGAAATCAGAGGAGGGACTTATATGTTGGGTATTAAAAACATGTCTATTGATCCTAAATGTTCCTATGCTATAGGCAATCCACTTGTGCATTAGCATAATTAATCACTTTTAACTTCATCCTCCCAAGTCCAATGGTGTTATTTCTCACATTACTGCCCACCTTCATAAAATTTTAAACAAATTTCTGTTCTATTTATTAACCAGCAATTTTTCAGAAGCTATTGTCTCATTTAGTTTCTTTGATTATCCTCTAAGAGAATCATTTGTTGATTCCCCTCATACATATTTCCACAACACACACATAAGTAAAATATCTAGTTTGTTCATCTGTTGCATTTATTTATGTGTGCAAATATTGTTTTCAATAGAATGTAAATTCTTATGGGATATGGACTTATTTTTGTCTTTGTGTCCTTAGCATCTAGTGTGGTAGGTTTGTCCACATGGTAGACACTTAATAAATACTCATTTTGTTCATTTGTTCATTTAATGGCAAATATGTTCAGAAAGATGAGAATTTAGAATTACCTTTTGTATACGTTATTAGCCTTGAAGAGGGCAATTTGGATTTAGAGGATCATAGAATTAGAGCTTGAAATAAACTTGAAGAGGTTCTAGTCAAAGCCAAAGCCCTTCATTTTGCAAAAAAGGAAACCAAGAAGTAAAAGTTAATGACTTCCCAATGTTACAAATGTTACAAAATAATAAATGGCAGAGACAGGTTTTGATCCTAGATCTCTGAAATATATTCAATATTTTTTTTCTATTTAATCTTAACTCCAAGAGATGAAGTGATTTTCAGATAACTACATCAGTAATAAATGGAATTCAAATACATTCTGTCAAGCTTCCTTTTCATCAAATGTGATCATGAGTCAGCAAACAGTAATCACCAAGAAATTATCTGAGAGGCTACTCCATGCCTTTTCAAGTGTAAGTATGGTAGGGGCAGGGGAAAGGAGAAAGGTATTAGGGCAAGAACTAAGCGAGGCAGAGAAAATTATAAATGAAATAGATTGTAATCAGGGCTTATAATCAGGGGTTAACAGCATAATTAAGTTCACAATTTTCACATGGTGACACAATAACTCCACCTCTCTCCTCTACAGAAGCCTCGGTTACAGAATTGGAAGGAAAGGTTTACAACATGGTATCCCAAGTTTAGGACCAGTTAGCTGGAGTAAGACAAGATGCAATATCATGTGTGGCATTAATAGGACTATTCTGCTTCCTGGAATAGTAAATGGCTCATAAGAATTAGTGTATTTCTAGTTGTAGTTAGTCCAGGGAAAAGCATAGAGCTTCTTACTTATGTTGAGTCTATTGGTTGAAGCCATCTAAAGGTGAAATGAGGGACTTTGTAGACTCCTTCTGACTGGAAGTTTTCAAACAAAGGCTAGATAATCATTTACTGGATGTATAATAGATGGAGAAATTGTTTACTTATAGGTTGGTCTAGATAGAATTCCTTTCCAGCTCTGAGGCTCTATGATCCTGTGAATATGCTTTAATGAATGACTCCCATTATCCTTTATAGTTAAGGGAAAATGACCCAATTAAAAGGAAAGATACTTTATTTTATCTTTGGTTACCAGTCTATAGAAGTTATCACTGTTCAGATTTAATGTTTGGAAGGCAATTTTCCCTGGAGATTAACTCTACCAGACAAACTGCCAGAATTACATGGAGCTATTCCAGAAATTTTCTGAATAGTTCCTTTATTGTACCTTCTTAAAAGATTATGCAATTCAATATAGGTCCCCAAATACACAGGATATCATGCCCTTTCTGTCTTCACATTTTTAGCAGTGAGGCATTTCCATTATTTCCACTGAGTTGTAGTTTGCATTATATTTCTTTAAATGTGCCAGCCATTCATTTGAAATATTTTTTTTTTTAGAAAGGGAAAAATTGTTCATGTTTTGAAGCATAAGAGAATCTCTGGGAACCATTTCCAGTGAGATCATTTTGGTCATTTTACAGTAGACTTCCCAATCTGATAATTACTCTTCTGTGCCACAGTTGCAATAGTGAAGGATAGAATACATCCAGAATTTCTCTCATATTGGGAAAAATTAGAAATGTTTTCTTCAGACATTTATATGCATATTTTGATAGTTATAGTTACACTGGGATTTTTGCCTAAAGCTAAACATTGTGTTTGAAACTCTGGTTATTTTAGAAATTCTTATCGCTGTACATTTATATAATAATACTATAGGTGTTAAAAATGAAAGGCTTTTGATATTTTCCTTTATCCTACCTAAATTTGTTCAACTAAACAGGATAAATGAAGTGGGTGGAGGATTCCTATTATATAAGTTGATATACACTTAGATGGAGGTGGCCTATCAGTTTATATATTATGACTAGATGATGGACAATCATCTAGACACAGAATTGAATAGAAAGATGTGAATAGACCAGATTGACTGTGGAAAATTACTTAGTACTTTTGACAACCCAAAATCTCTCCCTTAAGCAAAGGACAACAATTTTAGCTAATAATATTCTTCTAGTGATGCTCTGGAGAGATCAGGAAGACCTTACCTCAGATCTTAGCCTTTAGATACTTACTAGCTGTATGGCCCTGGGCACAGTTTTTAACCCTGTTTGCCTCATTTTGTAAAATAAGCTGGAAAAGAAAATAGCAAACCTGATGTCTTTGCCAAGAAAATTCTAAATGGATATAACTGAAACAACTAAACAAGTAATGCTCTATAACTAGAGCATTATTATTTATTTCATACAATGACTTGTAGTTATAGTTTGCAAGAAAGTTATAGTCTTCAAAAAAGAAGAAAGCCCAATAAATGAAATGGATGAATTCATTACTGATAAAGATGAAATTAAGAAGATATTTTGTCCAAATATATGCCAATGAATCTAACAATCTAAGTAAAATAGATGAATATTTACAAAATTATAAATTGTCCAAATTAATCGAAGAAGAAATTAAATACTTAATCCTATCTTAGAAAAAAAAAATTGATAAAGCCATCAATGAGTTCCCTTTAAAAAAAGCCTTCAGAAACAAAGAGATTTCATAAGTGAATTCTACCAAACTTCGAAAGAATGATTAAATCCATCACTACATTGGTTACTGTCCTTCATTCTTTATTTCTATTTATTTATTTATTTATTTATTTTTTTTGCTGAGGCAATTGGGGTTAAGTGACTTGCTCAGGGTCACACAGCTAGGAAGCTTAAGTGTCTAGGGTCAGATTTGAACTCAGGTCCTCCTGACTTAAGGGTTGGTGCTCTCGCCACTGTACTACCTAGTTGCCCCTGTCCTTCATTTTTGAAGAGGACCACGAAGACACCATTATGTTACAATTAAATTACAGTGTGTCTAACTGTGGCTGATGATATAAATAAGAGCTCAGAATGCTCTATCACAGGTCAGTCACAAGTAGTACTTTTGAATATTTGGGATGGATTCCCTAAATTTGCTTATCTTGGTTTCTTTTGAGCTATTTTAATTCTGCTTTGCTGAGAAAGCACAGTGCCTTCTTTGATGAGGGCATGCTATGATGAGCCATCCCACTCCAGTGGCTCCCTTGTCACATGATTAATCCCAAATTTCTGAAGAGAGACTTTGAGAATATCATGGTATCCCTTCTTCTGATCACCCTGTGAACATTTGCCTTGTGTGAATTTTCCAGGAAATAGTCTTTTAGGCAAGCATACATTTGGCATTCAAACGATGTGGCCAAACCCCTGGAGTTTGCATTCTCTGCAGTGAAATTCGAACACTTCAAAATTTAATTTGAGAAATAACCTCAGTGTCTGATACCTTATCTTGCCCGATAATCTTCAGAATCTTCCCAAGACAATTCAGATGGAAGCCATTCAGTTTCACATACAGGCGTACAACAATGAACTCAACACAACAGCTCAGCAGACATTGAGTTTGATAGTCTAATCAGTCTAGTATCTCTTCTGTCCCATACTTTTTTACCAATACAACACTCAGGTTTTCTATCTGCTCTTCTTTGCTATATGATTAATATCCTTCCTTTTCAGGTCATTCATTTACTTGATAATGATACACAATGCAAGCACACACCCATACACACACATCCATTACATTCTCTGCTGTATGTACTTCATCATTAGAAATATGCTATAGTTTACTTATGCTCACCACACATCTGCTTATTATCCTTTGGCTCATCAATTACCCAACATTCTTTTAACTAAAGAGTGATGAATGTCAAGGATTAAAAAAAAAAAAAAAAGGGAGGTGGTAGTGGTAGTTTTTATACCTATATTTAATGACAAAAAGTGTTGGAATCTTTACAAATTGTTAAGTCATTAGAGTTGAGATGTTTTGGGCCAGAACCTAAAACAAGGTACTAAGTAGAACTAATTGATACAATGCTTGTGTTTACACCTTTACTCATTGGAATTCACAAGTATGGGAGATTCATAAAGTAAACTTTGTAACTTTGTGAATTCACACCTTCCTTGAAGCTCTTAGGGCCAGAGAGCACTCTGGGAAGAAACCCACAATCCCTCTCTCGAAGAAGAAGAAGCATACATAAATAGAGCTTCAATGGACCAGTCAAAAAGGTTTTTCAGAGTGAAGAAGCTACAAGTCAAGAGTTGAGCTGAATTAGATTGGAGAGGAGCAAGCCGGGACAGACACAGAGCACTCTGGGAGATTAAGAGCCAGAAGCCCTCTCTCGGAGCCAAGACAGATTCAACTTGGTGCTGGCTCTGGAGGCTGAAGAAAACAGAGGCAGAAACTCAGGACAAAGCTGCAAGAGCTCTTGGAACCAAGCAGAGAGATAGGCCTCAACCAACCAGGCTATTTTGGGAGGAGGAAATAAACTTTTGCATTTTTATCACCTGGCTGTGTTTTGAGGTGATTATTACTTTCAACTGCAACTAAGGCTGCCTCCAGAAAACCTCCCCCGAGAAACCTGCTCTCTCCCAGAAAGAACCATCATTATTTTATTTTAAAAGAAGAAAATCACCACAAAAAAGATCAAGGAAGAAATGAGCACTGATTAAAACAGACGGGGAAATGATGACAAGTAAAGAAAAGAAGGCAAAAATATTTTATTTTTCTTCTGCTTTTTTCTAACCAAGAAAATTGTTTCTGAATGAGGAAACAGAGGGCAAAAATGGTTAATAGGGAAGTGAAACACCAAATAGATTAGGAGCCAAGAAGAAAGCACCTAGATGCCCCCAATGAGTATAAAACATCAAGCAGGCTTACATTAGATAGAGCTTGGTGTTTTGAAAAAAATTATGACTATGAGTGCTTAGCCACTGTTAATAATCTTGGATAAAATCATGGAAAACAAAGGACTTAAAGCAGCCCTGGAGACAGTGAATTTATAAAACAATTTATGATTTATAAAATAAAGAAAAGATTAATTATTCCAATTACAATCCAGTGAACTGGAACAAAGATATTCTCTATATGTCTATTTGGGATAATTCTCATAATGCTGCCCTTAAAATGATGGAAAATTAAGTATATCATATTGTTAACATAATAATTATTAATGTTTTCTAGTCTTTTTGGGGGTAATAAGAGCATTTGTAATTTCTTCCATTCTTTTTAGTAGCTTTCCCTCCTTGAGGTTTTGTACAAAACAATCTCTTTCTGTTTTCATGATTATGTCACATCCAGCCTGGATTCACTCAGTGTGACCATGATCTGGTCCAATGACTCTTCCAGACTTCATCTTCTTAAGTACCCTTCAATTTCATCATGTAGAACATTGGGGACTGAGATGTTACAGTTCAAATATGGTGATTCTTCTGTCACTGATGATGAAAATAAATTGTTATATAAATGTTGACATGTATTCTATTCTGTATCTGATGTCCTTTTTCCAGTTTCATCACTAACTGCTCTTGGGATGATGTAACTCAACTGGTTTCATGCCAAGGTTTCTTTAGATTTGTTTTTACTTTCATTGCTTTGTTGGTTTATGAGGCGATACTTCTTGTAATCTTTTGCCATAGTACTCCATTGTGTTTCACAAATGAGTTTATATTTTATATTGGTGTTGCCTTTGGCTGCATGTCTTTCTGCTTGGCAAAGAGATCAAATATTTTCTAGCTATAATTTTTCTAAGTTCTTTTGGATTCCTTCTTGTGGCAGCTGCTTTACATTGGTTAAGCTTTTGTAGGAACTGATAATAAGGTAAACATTTCTACCTTTTTCTATTTCCCATTTTGGGGAAAATCAATAATAGCTCATTTTAATAATTCAGGCTAAAATTGTTATAATTGTTTTCATTATCATATATTTTTTCTTTCTTCTAATTTTATTTTCATTTTTATTGCAAGAAGTAGATGGACTGACTACACACAAAGAATTGATTCTGTTCATTGCTATTATCTGTTAAAGTATAGTTAACTTTATTTTTTGTCTCTTGCTTGGCACTGGGCCAAGTCCAGTATTTTTCAATTCTCTTATGAAAAGAAAGTCATGATGGGTAGAAAGTCAGGATTTCAATGTAATTTATAAAGCTTTAGCTTCTTTTCTATTTGTCAAACCTGAATATCTTCCAATTAATTATATGCTATCCTATGTATAAATTCTCATATTGGTGAAGCATTTTTATTATTAAAAAATATACCCTGGTCAGACTACACCTGCAATATTATGTCCTATACTAATTATCCAATTTTATGAATAATATTATTAAGCTAGAGAGAGACCAAAGTAAGACATTAAGGATGGTGAAAATTTTCTAGTCCAGGACATGTGAATATTGGTTAAAGGAAGTAGACATGCTTAACTTACAGAAAAGAGGGCTTAGGAGGAACATGATGGCTATCTTCTGGCATTTGAAGTTCTTTCACCTAAGGAAGAAATAGAACACATATGCAAAACAGAACTAGAAAGAATAGTTAGCAGGTGCAAAGAGATAAATTTAGATTTCATATAAGAGAAAATTTTTACATAATAAAAATGGAATGGGCTGTATCAGGAATGTGTTGGTTCCTTTTCATTAGAAGTTTCCAAAAAATTACTGAATGACTACTGTTCATATATGTTAGAGTAGAGATTTTTTCTTAGATATAACCTCTTCAACTTAGGTCATAGTTCATTTGGAGCCTATCACAAGAATATGAAATAGTCATGAATAATTAACAGTTTGAGGTGAAAGGCATTTGTGGCTGTAAAGCTTTTTTTAAATATTAAGATGTACTTTGTCAGGTACGGGTTCTTTTGTCATATTAAGGGACTAGTACATCATCAGTAAGAATCTCAGAAACAGTAGAGTACATTGATTAGATCAGTGGATTCTGAGTCACGGGATCTGAGTTCAAATCTGTGTGATCTTGGGCAGGTTATTTGATTTCACTAGGTCTCAATTTCTTCATTTGTAAAATTAAGGTTTTAGAATGGGTTGCCTCTGAAGTCTATTAGTTTTGTGATTTTGTGATCCAGAAATTCTGACCAACTGATAACTATATTTGGATTCTTTTCCTAGAGGTTGCTGTACTGTTTAGGTTCACAATGCCACTTTTTATAACTTCCTTAAAACTGTCTCTTTGACCTTTTCTTTGGTTGTTTTTGTTTTTGTTTTATCATTTTCTGGAGTTAACTCAGGTACTGATTTTTCATACTTAATATGATCCAATAAATACTTTATATTAATAATATTCTGCTGAGATACATTTCAGGAATTTCAAATACCTTCTTGAGACTTCTTTCCATTTCATTGTTATATCCTGTACTACAAACTGCCTATCTGCCTGATTTCTGGGCAATGATTTTCTCCTTAGCAATTCTAAACTTTTCAATAGTCTTACTATTACAATACAATTACAATTTTATTTTAGTATCTCAGAAGGAGATTAATGTTTATTTGGCATGAAAAGTAAAGAGTTGTGAAACATTTCACTAATATTAAATATCTGAAAGAAAACTTTAATAATGGATTTTCTCTTGCTATTCCCAGATAGATGTATTGTTCTTATGTGTCTATCTAAGTTAGCTCTGTTGAAAATGATAAATAGGAAGAAATAAAGAAGTGCTATGGAAAGACTACAATATGAGATGCTAAAAATCCAGTTAGGGCAAGTTCTAATGGTATTTTAGCTGCATTTTTATTTTGTCAAATGTTAGAGTTCCTTGTTTATTTTGACATTTAAAAAGTTTACTGAATAAAAAAAAAAACAGTTGTATCCAATTAATCTATATTGGTAACGTCATCCCAATCATATTACTAAAAAATTATCTTCCTGAGTTAGAAAACATAATAATAAAGTTCATTTAGGAGGACAAAAAGTCAATAATTTCACAAAAACAGGAGAAAAAAAAGTTGCAAAGGAAGCAGATCCAGTTGTATCAGACTTTAAACCATTCATGGTTATGAGAGCATTCTTGAAGAGTAAAATGGGTAATTTTGATTATTTAAATTAAAAATTCCTGTAGAAATAAAATCTGTACAGCCAAGAATAGAAAAAATGCATAAAATTCTACTTTACTTCTACCTATTAATTTGCCTTTCTATTAGTTAACATCTCCTCTACTTCTACCCACCCATCCCCAATCATGGATTTTTCCCTTAATCCCACCCCCATTAATGTGAACACCCTTCTGTACTCCACCTTATCCTATGCTCTCCATTGTCCTTCTTTATCTTTTTTTTTTCCTTTTTTAGTTTGCATTTAAGTTTAAAATAAATTTGCAAATTTGGAAAAAAAAATTTGCTGACTCTCTCAAGATCAACTTTCTACTCGACTTAAAAAGTCAGAGAGTTTCATCTCCTGATGTTTTCATTGCTTTTTAAAAAAAATTTCTGTGAGGCTTGGCATAATGTCCTCAGCTGGGAATTGTTAACAACTCAAAAATCTCACTCTCATTCTTAGAAAATTTCTATAAGACAGTCCAGGATTTCCAAATAAGAACTTTTATAATTTCTCTTATTTTAGTACATAATTAGAAAGAGACTTCTGCAGTAGGCTTACCTAATAAAATCACACCTTTTCTAATCTCAGGTTTATTCTAGTCATTTTGGGCTATTAACTAATCAACTCCTAGCCCAGTCCCCATCTGCTTTATTACCCTACTATGATGTCCTATAGGACAACCACAACATTTTAAGTAGAAAAGGCATGTAATTAAGATATAAAATTTTAAATTATATGAAAGGCAATCAAATAGCAAGTTTTAATCAGTATTCATATACACAACTATCCATACTTAATATGCTTATCTGCTATGCATCCAGGAGTTATAATCTAATTCTTCTTCAATCCTTCTTACTCCTTCAAATAGCAGAAAGGTACAGCTGATTTAGAACCCACATAAATATTGCCAGTGGTAGATAGGATACTTTAATACATTTTTACCTCTTGTTGTTTCTTTCCCTGCAGGAATTTGGTAGTACCATGGCCATCTCATTTTACTTAATTGTTTTCTTTCTCCTCATCCTTCCACCAGGTCCATTTCTTGCTTTTCCTGTTTCTACCCATTATCTCATACATACATGACATATTAATATGGTTAGGACTCTTTGCTTTTTTAAAACTTCCCATTCTATAACATATTCTCTACCAATCTGAGTCCTCAATTGGTTATTTTTTTACCCTGAAGTTTCATGAACTTCCAAAGCCTTCTGAAAGACATAGTGCCTAGAATATCTCCCATGTTTTTCAACTGATTAATTTTGTTTCTATTTATACACCTATTCTCCAAATTAATTGCTCATTAAGATAACATACAAGGTTCTAATCATTTTAAGACTATTAATAAAAATAGATTTTCTCACATTTCACAAGTATATTTGAATTCACTGTCTTATATTTCGTAGTAAATATCCAACTTTACCAGACTCTTATTTCTTAAGAATGACATTTAAGGCAAAAACTTAAAGAAATATGACTAGTTTTCAGAATCTAAATATGCAGAGAAATATAATTCATGAGGCTACATTCATGTATATGTAATGGGCTGAAACTGAGCAGATGCACTGAGGTCCAAGCACTTAAGGCTAATTACCAATTGGACAATACTCTATTAGTAAATGCTTGGAGAAAGAATGGCCCTGCCTACTACTCTGTGCAAGTTTCATCTGTTGTATAGGAGATTGGGTGGGGGATTTAGGGGTTGGAGTGAGAGAGCCAGAGTCACTCCTGGCAGATTCGTGTCACTATTCCTCTCACTTTCTATTGCCATTCCATTCACCTCCACAAAGAATAAAGATCAAGGACTTTTGCTGATCTTAACTCTGGCTGATTCTAAAGTATCCAGGATGCTAACATGGTCATCAATTTGGCTCCACAATAAAAACAACAAGGTTGAAGCCTTCACAAAAATAACACAAGGGCCAAACGAACCCTTTGCTGATTTTGTAGGATGTCTGCAGACTGGTGTTATACAAACTAATGGTGAAAATGCAGTAACAGACATTATGATAAGACAACTTGTTAAAGAAAATGCTAATGAGGTTTGTAGAAGAATTATACTAGGACTACACAAGGATATTCCTTTAGAGGAGATCATAAGATTCTGTGCCACAATGGACACAAATGTCTTTTATAACCAGGCTATGATACAGACTTCTCAAGATCCCAACATGGGAAGACAGGGTCCCTTCTGGCAAAGGACTTCCAGAGCTACTCATCAATGCTTTCAATGTGGTAAAGTAGGGCATCTGAAAGCTCAATGTTGGCATAAAGGCAGAATGAGAAAACAGGATGGGAGAACAAGACTCAAAACCCCATGTCCAAAATGCAACAGAGGCTTCCATTGGGCCTCAGAATGTAGACTGATTCAGGGAAACGGGATGAAGGGCTCACCCCAGGGTCCAAAGTAAAAAATATACTTGGGGTATGATGGCAGCCGATGGTGTACCCAGAGAGTGCCTAGAAGTCCAGTACTCAGACATGACCAATCAACCAGGAAGCCATCTGATGGGAGAAAGGGATTACACAATCAATCAGCCAGGAAGCAACTTGATGGGAGAAAGGGATTACAATTGGGAAGAATAGAGTTGTATGCAGCTGGGACAACTGAGATACCCCCAGGAGAAGTGAAATCTGTTCCTCTGCAGCCTATGGACCCCTTGCCTCCAAGCACAGTAGGCTTGACCATTTCACCTCCTGAGAGTATTTATAAAACAGTGTCCATCCACACACTAATGTGGGAAATTGGGGAATGTGTAGATAACATCCCAGTCACTAATACAGATAGACAATGTGTGACTTATCATGAAGTTAGCATCAGGTTTACTCATAAGAACCTTAATAAGCAACCTGCTGATAGTTGCCCAGATTCTGATTCCAAGCAACAGAATCCAGGAATATACTGGACAGCAGTTGTAACAGCTGATCGACCTATGCTCACGATCTATATAAATGGCCTACCATTAGAAGGATTGGTAGACACAGGTCCAGATCGTACAGTCATTAGAGGTGCCAACTGGCCCAGTGACTGGCCAAAGATTAAGGCAGACACTTACATGTCTGACGCAGTGGGGGTCAATAGCAGCTGAAATTAGTGCTGCCCCTATGAGATGGACTTTTGAAGGTGAAACAGGAGTTTTTACTCCTTTTATAGTTGAAAAAAATCCCCATCAATTTGGGGGGAAGAGACATTTTACAGCAATTAGGGTTAAAAATGAATATTTTGGTTTTTTAAAGCAGGGCTTCTGTTGAAGGCCTGCCAACACTTGTTCCTATCCAATGGAAAACTGATACACCAGCGTGGATAGAACAGTGGCCCTTGGGTAGTGATAAAATTCAGGCCTTATAAGATATAGTACAGGAGCAACTTGACCAAGAACACTTATAACCTTCTTTAAGTCCTTGGAATTTTCCTGTATTTGTTGTAAGAAAGAAATCTGGAAAATGAAGGATATTGACTGATTGTAAATGAACAGATGGAAACTATGGGAACTCTTCATCCTGGACTTCCATCTCTTATTCAGTTGCCTAGAAAATGGCCTCTTTGGGTTATAGACATTAAGGATTGTTTCTATTCTATCCCTCTAGATAAGGAGGATATGAAAAGATTTGCCTTTTCAGTGGCCAGCATTAACTTAGCTGATCCTTATAAAAGATATGAATGGACAATTTTGCCACAGGGAATGAAAAACAGCCCTACTATGTGTCAAATGTATATTGCTTCTGCTCTTACTCCAGTAAGAAAATCATTTTCAAAAGTAATGTTATTACATTACATGGATGATATATTGGGATGTGCACCTGAGGAACAAATGTTAGAAGCATGTCTACAAAAGACCAAAGAAACAATAAGGAACTACAAATTGTACATGGCTCCAGAAAAAATTCAAAGACATGCTCCTTTTCAATATTTAGGATATGAAGTATACCCTAAGGTACTTACAGTACAAAAACTGTCCTTAAGAACAGAGAAGCTAAACACCTTAAATGACTTTCAGAAATTGATAGGAGATATCCAATGGATGCGACCAGTGTTAGGCTTGGCTAACTATCAATTGCAACCGTTATATAACATTTTAAGGGGAGACAGTGCTTTAACTTCACCACGTCAGCTTACAAAAGAAGCTCAAAAGACTTTGAGAAAATTAGAACTGGCTTTAATCCAATGTGGTTGAAAGAGTCACTCAAAAACACTTGGAAATAGCAGTTTTTGCTACACAAGAGGCACCCACAGCAGTCCTTCATCAAAGAGACAATGTGATAGAGTGGGTGAACTTTCCGGCACAACCAGAACAAAGCCTTACTCCTTACCCAGTGCTTGTGGCTAAAATTTTATTAAAGTCCATTAAGCGAGCAGTACAATTATCTAGGATAAGACCTGACAAGATATATACTTTTTATACTAATATACAAATTAATGTGTGCTGTGAAACCATCCCAGAGTGGCAAATTTTATTGGCCATGACTCCAAATCTTACACACAGTTCTCCATTAAAGATAACCAAGCTATTACACAATTGGCAATGGATTCTTGAAGAAAAGATTTCTAAAGTTCCTCTTAAAGAACCAACTATCTTTAAAGATGCATCCAAACATAATATTTGTGCTGTATACTCTTGTGACTTAACTATAAAGAGAGTAGTCAGAACTCCTTTTCAGTACACTCAGCAGAATGAATTGTATGCAATCACTCTAGCTTTTACTTATTATCTAGGAGATATAAATATAATACCTGATTTGGCCTATTCAGGAGGTGTGGTACAAAGAATTGCCACAGCCCAAATAAAATTTGTAGCCTCTAATATATATCAGCTCTTTAAGAAACTTCAAGAGCAAGGAGAAAGCATCCAGGTAAGATTTATATTTTGCATGTCCACTCTCATAGTGGACTTCCAGGTCCTATTTTTGATGGGAATTCAAAGGCAGATAGCCTTCTAACTATATTGGCCAATACTCCTTTTTTTCAAGAAGCCCAGGAATCTCATTCTAAGTATCATCAGACTGCTTGAGCTTTACATTTGCAATTTGGAATAACAAGAGAGGAAACTAGGAGCATAGTAAAAACCTGTACAGCCTGCCTTCCTGGCCTCCTTTCCATACTCATACACTGCCTCCAGGGAAAAATCCTTGTGGTTTGAGACCCAGTGAAATTTGGCAAATGGATGTGACCCATTATAAATCTTTTGGTCGCCTGTCTTTTATCCATGTTGTGGTAGATGCCTTTTTAGGATTCACTTTTGCAATACCAGCAGCAAAAGAGACAGCCCGAGTGGTCACTGAATTCCTCACACAAGCATTTGCCATTATGGGTGTGCCACAAGCCATGAAAACAAATAATGCATGTGCTTCTAAACATTTTGCACACTTCTGTGCACGGTATAACATTTTACACACCATTGGCATACCTTTAATCCTCAAGGACAAGCAATAGTAGAGATAAGAAACAGTCATTAAGATGCTCCTCCAAAAACAAAAGAAAGGAGGAGCTACAGGTAACCGTAGAGAACTTCTAAATCTAGCCCTTTATACTATTAACTTCTTAATTTTTGACAAAGATGCACTGGCTCCGGCAGACACGTTTCATAACCCACCGGAAGGACAGTGTCCAGTGTGAATAGCTCCACTATCTTTAGATAATTGCCAGGTTATGTGGAGAGACCCAGAAAGTGGTGAATGGAAGGGACCAGACAGATTAACTGCTTTGAGGAGAGGGTTTGCTTGTCCATCGGAGAGAGACAAAGAAGACCCAAGAAACATTGGGTGGTTCCATTGCTGACTTTGCGCACCACTGAAAGAGCATGGGAGTTATGGCGTTTGAATCATGGACATCAAAAATTGTTGGACTTGAAAACTCTCAGGAATCATTGGATTCTCTGCGACATAAGATTGTTGTAGGACTTGAAAACCCTCAGGAACCACCGGATTCTCTGAGACATAAGACTGTTGTAGGACTTGAAAACCCTCAGGAATCATTGAATAGATTCTCTGAGAAATGATAAGACTGTTGCAGGAATTCAAAATCTGCAGGAATCATTGGATTCCCTGACACATGAAACAATGGACAATAGATTGGTTTTGGACTATTTCTTGGCTACTGAAGAAGGTATATGTGTGACTGTTGTTTATATACCCTCCTTCTAGGACTTCTGGAAATCTTTTACAACACCAGGTTGATTTATATTGTTTGTTATACCACTACTTGCATGTACAATTCATGTTTCTTATACCACATTGAACCTGCACTGACTGTGGGTAGAGTCATTACTAATAGCCTGTACATTATTGCTATGTGCTTGTGTAATACCTCCCATGCTGATGGGTTTGTGCATACCTGTTTCTAATAAGACCCTTTAACCCAGAAACCCGCTAGCAACCCCTACTTCCCTTTGGTGCTTTTCATCTCCCTTTCTGAGATGTCAGGGAGGGCATGACCATCTCCTTTTTAGTGCTTTCACCTCCCTTCCTGAGAAGTCGGGGGGGGGGGGGAGGGAAAGGGAGGAGGGAGGCTGATCACCTCCCGTTGGGGGCTCTCACCTCCCTGAAAGGTCAGGGATGGCATGACCACCTGTGTTATAAAACAAAAGAAGGTGGGAGATGTAATTGGCTGAAACTGAGCAGATGCACTGAGGTCCAAGCACTTAAGGCTAATTACCAATTGGACAATACTCTATTAGTATATGCTTGGAGAAAAGAATGGCCCCGTCCACTCTCTGTGCAAGTTTTATTTGTTGTATAGGAGATTGGGTGGAGAATTTAGGGGGTGGAATAAGAGAGCCAGAGTCACTCCTGGCGGATTCGTGTCACAATTCCTCTCACTTCATATAGCCATTCCATTCACCTCTACAAAGAATAAAAATCAAGAACTGTTGCTGATCCTGACTCCAGCTTATTCTAAAGTATCCAGGGTGCTAATGCGATCATCACATGTATATAAATGTGTGTGGTTGTGTATATGTGTTTGTGTATATAATAATACCCTCTTAGTCTCATGCATCATGGAAAAAGATGTCTTTTGAATATATCTTAGAACTAAAGATAGAAGAAAGAAATCTAGACCCTATAACTGTCATCTTAGCACAGTGACAGGCATGAAATAGGTATTTAATAAGTGTTGACTTCAAAAATAATTTTAACATAACAATATCACAAATTAACAAATTCTCTAATGAATACATATGCCTGTTAAGAAAAAAATCATTTTAATATAACTGTCAATTATTTTTTTCATTAAAGAAGAGTAAATATGCAAAGTTATGTATACAGCAGAACCCCTCTGCCACAAAAAGAATTCTACATAGTAGTCATCTCATTTGATCATAGGGACAAAAAAGAGTGATGATATGAGGAACATTTTCATATTTGGAATAATTTTTTTTTTTACTGCACTTGCAGTAAATACATAATAACTTATAGGTAACACAATGAAAAATATAAGAATCCAATTTCAATTTTAAATCCTTCTTATTTAGGAATTCC
Organism: Antechinus flavipes; assembly: GCF_016432865.1. Lineage (NCBI taxonomy): Eukaryota > Metazoa > Chordata > Mammalia > Dasyuromorphia > Dasyuridae > Antechinus > Antechinus flavipes. The sequence continues at coordinate 595,527,999 of NC_067398.1, read as the reverse complement.
AGAACCAAACTGCATTAGCTTTTGGAAGTGATAATCACCAAAATAAGGATATGGAAAAAACTAAATAGATGATGCAAGCCATTTTCTTTCTCATGCAAGACATTTCCTTTAGATCTTGCCTATATACTCAGAATAACTTAAAGAAATAAACTGAGACCATTTATGACTTTTTTTCTGGGATATTGCAAATTTAAATAACATTTTCTCCCTAGTCTTTGCTATGAGATGCAATTTTAAAAACATTATTATTAATTTTTTTCTTGCCATTTTCATCTTAATTCTTGTTAAAGTTTCTGGCTATTCCCAGAAAGGCTAAGACAATGTACCATTATATTTGGGTTTTATATGAATTTTTAAAATACACATGTGAATAAGTGGGATCTGTTTTTTTTTTTAAATGAATACTCATAGCAAGTTTATTTTTAATATGTAAAAACTGAGTAACTAATATATGGTATTGCTTATAGCTTTTATGGTTAAATTTCAGCTTTCCTTCTATACACCATTCACTCTCGGGTCCAAGAAGAAACAGGGTATACCAATTTTCCAACTGATTAGTTTTGTTGCTATTGACATGCTTATTCCCAAAATGAATTGCTTAGTAAAATGAGATACAAGGTTCTAGTCATTTAAGACTATTAATAAAAACAGATTTGCCTGCACTTCACAAATGTACTTGAATTTACTATCATATTTCATAATAGGGATTCAAGTTCATCTGACACTAGTTTCTTAAGAAGAGAATTGAAGGCAAAAGCTTAGCTTAAGGAAACATATTACTTTTGAGAAGTGTACACAGAAACATAATTCATGAGGCTAACATATATGTGTATATGTATGTGTATATGCACACATATGCATAATAAACATACATACATATAAAACTAAGTTCCATAATGGGGAAGCATAATTAGAATATTTATAAATGGTTTACCTAACCATTATGTAGCTAACAACTTTTTTGTTATGAGAGGGGGTTTCAGAGGTTGCCTAGAAAGTGGCTATCAGGGAAAAAAAAAAGATATAAGATTCTAAGATATAGAATATATTCTATGTGACTGCAGAATTACTTGCTAATGTGGACAAATAGAAGGATATGAAGATATGTGAGACTTGAAGTGTCATCACTAGGAAAAAGAAGTTATCCCCCAAGAAAGTTATGCTAAATTTTACATATTGGGACAAAGTTATGTCATCTCACCCTCTTTACAATTCTGCATTTAGCTTTCATCTTTTACCTTTATTAGTACAGATCTATAGTTTCCTCAGCATAGGAAAATTTTGGCATAGCAACTCCCTTTACAAAAGCAGATACATACAATACTTATAATGTTGCAATACATAGAAAGGTTAGGTGCCTTGTTATATGGTCAATCAATTAGAGATTTCATTAGAACCCATATCTTCAGGACTCAATTTGTATATCATGTTACTTCTCTATACCTTTCCCATGTAATCTATGTCTCTAACCAAATCTATATCTGAGCCCAGCTGGATAACGAGAGCAATTATCACAAAGTAATAATGTTGTATGAAAAGGAATGAGAGCTGTCTCTTTTTTTTCTCCACAGGGGTTGGAGAGAAACATGGGCTCACTGGATCCTGGAGATGCACCTAGATTATACATAATCTGCATCGAGCTGGCAGACAACCAGAGTTGAACAGTGGCCAGGTGTGTGGTGATCTTTTTCTTCTCAAAACACAGCCAGGTGATAAAAGTTCAGATCTTTTATTGTTTCCAATATAGCCCGGTTAGCTTAGAGGCCTATCTCTCTGCTTGGTTCCAAGAGCTCTCTCCAAATGTCTTTAAATCCAAAGGTCTGGTCCTTCAGCCTCTGCCTCTGCTTTCTCCAGCCTCCCCAGCTCCAGTCTTCATGTCATTCCGGTGAAATCTCGACTTGTAGCATCTTCCTCTCTCCAGCCCTCTCCGACTGGCCCATTGACCTATTTATGCTCCTTCCAGAGAGAGGGATTATGGGTAGTTCTACTTAGTACCTTGTTTCAGGTTCTGCCCAAAACATCTTCTTGTAAGATTAGATCAACTCTAATTAGTTAGCAGTTAGTAAGGATTCCAACATCTCCCCCTTTCTTTTGTTTTAAAACATAGGGGGTTTCTGAGGGGGTACACATAAATCCATCAATATGGGCCAGAACTTTGTAACAGATATACATGGTATACATAAATCCATCAATATGGGAGGCATTATACATAATTTACAAAAGCACACAGCAATATAACACAGGCTAGTGGTAATGTAACAAATAACATGAATCAACATGAAAATTTAACTACTGCAAAAGTCTCATCAACAATCTTTCATCTCAAGAAATCCAATGATTCTTGCAATTGCTTAAAATACATAAGCACATAGTAATATAACACAGGCTAGTAGTAATGTAACAACATAAATCGACCTGAAAATTTACAAATGTCCATAAGTCCTAGAAATAGTCCATAAGGAATCCATTGTTCATTAGTTCATGCGCCAGGAATCTAATAATTCCTGTAAGCTCTGAAGTACTGCAAAAAGTCTCATCAACAATTTTTCATCTCAGGGAATCCAGTGATTCTTGCTGATTTTTCAGGAACTGAAAGCTGAAGATTTTAAAGTTCTTTTGACAGTCTCATTGTTAGCCATCTGATTCCTTTTCCACCTGTGGAAATATAAGCAGATCCTCTTCCCCAAGCAATTAACCTAATTCCCTTCTATTTACCAAATTTGGGATTTCTTCTCATCATCTGGTAATTACATTGGAGTTGTTTGCATTGGATATTGTCTTGTTGTCTTAAAAGGCCTGTATTCTCCCCAACTGTAATCCTGATTGCTTTTCTGTTGGTTGATGACATCAGAGTTCTGAATTTCTAAAGTCTCTCTGGGTGTAACCTCCGCTGCTATCATGCCCCACCTGTCCTTTGATTGATACTTTGGAGCTGGGCCTTGCCTCTCATTCTTCTGGGTCAATATACATTTAGAGGCCCAATGAAAGCCTCGGTTACATTTTGGACATGGGGTTTTGGGTTTTCTCTCACCCTGTCTTCTCACTCTATCTCCATATCTACAATGAGCTCTCAAATGTCCAATTTTTCCGCAGTGAAAACATCGACGAGTTTCTCTAGGATTCCTCTGCCAAGAAGGACCTTGTCTTTCCATGTTCATCATAGTCTGGGCATAATAAGCATTTGTGCCCACTGTGGCACAGCGTCTAATGATTTCTTTTAAAGGAGCATTTTTGTCTAGCCCCCATATAATTCTCTTGCAAATCTCATTGGCATTTTCCTTAGCCAAATGTCTAGTCATTATTTCTGTTGCTGCATTGTCTCCAATGGTTCTTATTACAGCTGTTTGTAAACGTCCCACAAAATCTGCAAAAGGTTCATTGGGACCTTGCTCTATTTTTGTGAAAACATTATTTCCATCTTTCTGTCCAGGGAGAGAATTCCAAGCTTTTATTGCAGCCTTAGAAATTTGCTCATACACTGTTATGGGATAATAAATCTGTTCTGAACTCTCTGCATACTGACCTTCTCCAGCTAGTTGGTCAAAAGCAACTTGTACAATAGCTCCTGTTTGCCTATTGCGTTGGGCTTGAATCCTACATAATTCATGAAACTCCGAAAGCCACAATAAATTTTGTCCCGGTTCTAGACAAGTTTTCACTATGGATTTCCAGTCATTCGGGGTTAAGATTTCATAAGACAAATTATCCAGTAAAATCTTCACATAAGATGATGTAGCCCCATAAAGAGTGCAACCCTTTTTCAAATCTTTAATTTTTCCCAAATTAAAAGGAGTGTATTTTCTCTCTTTTTGACCTGAGGAGTTGAGCTCTTCAATCACAGGATATGCATTTATAAAATCAGATATATCTTCTCCTTCATTTTTTGCTTTAATTAATGCTTTTTCTAATCTTGTCAAATTCTGCTTTACAGGAGAAGCTGACTGTAGTTCTGTCTCTCTCCCTCCCCCTTGTTCCACCCATGAAGGGTTAATTGCGGGGGAGGGTCATGAGATGTGGAATCACCTAATTCCTCCTTCTGTGAAGTATCATACTCAGAATTGTAATTAACTCCATTCTCATCTGATTTGTCCTCCTTTTCACCTAGTAAAGTTGGCACTTCCTTCTGTACTTTCCTTTTCATCATTCTATCACTTAAATAACTTCTTATAGCCAATTGTATTACATTATATGTATTAATTATTGAGTTAGGCCCATTTTTATCATAGAATTGACAAAGATCCTCTCCAACCAATTTCCATTCATTTAGATCTAATTCCTTATCAAGAGAGAAACAAGGACATATGTCCTTTACAGTTTGTAAAAGTTCAGTGATTTGCTGTAAACTTATAATTAAACCTTGGCTTTCCATAACTTTGACAATGCTCTCTAAACATTTTCCTTGAACAGAAACAGGCTGTTTTCTAAATATCTGTCCCATCTTAGATGAAATTCTACTTTAACTCTTCTAACAAAATTTCTTTGTTGCACTCACCCTAATTTCTGGGTTGAAGTTTTTTCCACTGGATCAGGATCAGAGGCTTTTCCACTTGAATCAAGATCGGAGCTTTTCCACTGAAATCCACTGAGGGGTCTGTTTGCCCCACGTTGGGCGCCAAAATGTGGTGATCTTTTTCTTCTCAAAACACAGCCAGGTGATAAAAGTTCAGATCTTTTATTGTTTCCAATATAGCCCGGTTAGCTTAGAGGCCTATCTCTCTGCTTGGTTCCAAGAGCTCTCTCCAAATGTCTTTAAATCCAAAGGTCTGGTCCTTCAGCCTCTGCCTCTGCTTTCTTCAGCCTCCCCAGCTCCAGTCTTCATGTCATTCCGGTGAAATCTCGACTTGTAGCATCTTCCTCTCTCCGGCTCTCTCCGACTGGCCCATTGGCCTATTTATGCTCCTTCCAGAGAGAGGGATTATGGGTAGTTCTACTTAGTACCTTGTTTCAGGTTCTGCCCAAAACATCTTCTTGTAAGATTAGATCAACTCTAATTAGTTAGCAGTTAGTAAGGATTCCAACACAGGTGGAAATGTATTCTCTTCCCAAATAACATAGAGAACCCCAATTCCCATTGGAGGCAGTTAGGTGATTTGAGGAGTGACCCAGTGATGAGGAAGTGGAAGCATCAACTATAAACTTTTTCTAAGAATTTGGCAGTGAGAAGGAAGATGATAGTATATTGAGGGACTAGCAAGTTCTAGGAAGGGGTCTGGATATGTATATGGATGGAGTATATTTTAGAATAGTAGAGAAATTGATGTGTTTGTAGCCCTAAGGCAAAAGACATGACTAAAAAAAGATTAAAAAGCCAGGAGAAATAGGAGACAATAGATGAACTGAGATCACAAATGAAGTGAGAAGGGATAGAATTAAGGCTTTATACTATTTTTTTGATCCTGGGACAAAGGAAGAGAAAATGTGATTATTAAAAAGTTAGAGTAGGGGAGGAGAAATGGCTCACAAACTAGGTTTAATCCTTAACTTCTTTCTCACTTACCTTCTGCAACCAATCAATTGTTAAGTCCTATTGATTCTACCTTTGGTACATCTCACATATTCATCCTCAACCCCTTCTCTTATTGGGCACTACTACTACAATGGTTCAGGTCTTCATTTCATGCATGGACTATTCTAATAGCCTTCTGGCTGGTCTCCCTGCCTCAATTCTATCTCTACCTCAGACCTTAAAGTGTATCTTTAATTCATCTGTTTTACTGTGGCATCTTCAGGATCAAATCTGTCTTTTAAAGCCCTTGTAACTTGGCCATTTCCTACCTTTTTGGTCCTTTTATCACTTATTTTCCTCCACATACATTATAATCAGGGTCTCTGGCCTTCTTGCTATTCCTCTCATGATAAGCCATCAAGATGGCATACATTTGCTTTGGTTGTCGCCTATGCTTGGAATTTTCTCCCTTTTCATCTTCAACTCCTGCCTTCTTTAGCTTCATTTAAGTCTCAGATAAAATTCCATCTTCTGGAAGAAGTATTTTCTTAATGCTAGTCCCTTCCCTCAGATATTTGAATTTATCCTGTATATATCTTGGTTATATATAGTTTTGAAAAAAAAATGTTTCCCTCATTATATCAAGAGTATTTTGAAAGAAAAGACTGTTTTTGTCTTTCTGTGTATTCCTAGTGCTTATAATAGTCCCTGATAGATGGTAAGGACAAATAAATTACTCAATTTAAATTATTTTTGCATAGACTCATTTGTCTCAGTAAAAAACAGGAAGGAGATCTGTCAAGGACAATGCAAGGAGTCAGGATCCTGAGTAAAAAGGTCTGGAACAGTCATTGTGGGGAGTACATAACAATCAATAAAAGATGAGAAGAAAAAAATGATGCAACTTTGAAGGGTTAATTCAAGGGATTTACACATAGAAAAGATATTAGAGTACATTTCATCAATACTCCTTGTTTTACAGATGTGGAAACTGAGTCAAAGAGGGGTTAAATGACTAACATATCACACAAGTACAAAGTGCCAGAAGCAGCATTTGAAATCAAGTCAGATGACTCTAGCTTTAGCAATCATTCCATTACACCATGTCCAGCCAGATTAATGCCAGGTTTATGAGAAATTTAGGAGAAAAGGAGAGGCTGACAATTTGTTCAGACTTTTAATATTTTAATACTATTTCATTCCCAGTCTTTAGGAAATCAGGCACAGAAGCAGAATTCCTAGCCTATTTCTTAACCAATTTTGTGAATGTAAATTATTGTAAGTTATTTTTCACAATCCTAAAAGCTACTACAATAAGGCAGGCGAAGCAGTGGAGTTGTAGAAATAGGAAGGCAACCAGAGTTTCCAATAGAGGGCACTAATTTCTCTCCCATTTTGAAGCGTCCTGTAAAAAGTAGGGAGAGTCAGCATCTCTGGGCTGTTTTTTGTTTGTTTTGTTTAGTTTCAATTTTTTTTTCTTCTTCTTTAGTTTGGGGTTTGCTTTTTGTTTGTTTGTTTATTTTGCTTTTGTTGTGGTCCAATTATACTGAAATTGTAAATTTTGTGTGGTAGGGAAAAGAAAAGCGTTTAAGTGAGACCTTTGTGTTGTATGACTTATTCTAGTTGATTTTTTCCCCAAATTCTCTTGTGCTTTATATTCTTTGGAAAGACTGTTGCTTCTGACTCCTGCCATAGATCTTACATATGGAGAATAATGAAAGGTTGATAATGATTCTCTAAATCACAAGGTTTGTCAACAACAGATTAGTGCTGAATACCTTCTGAACAAAATTTTTTTGTTCTTAAGTATCCCAGGATCATTAAGGGTGGACCATTTAGGTAAAAGGCATTAAATTTCCATCAGATAGTACCTTCTTCCTCTTATTCTATTGATTCTATTCTATGATTCAGAATTACAGCTATTTACACAAATACATTTCTACTTTCATTCTCTGATTTTGTATCCTCTTCCACCTTTAGCCCTATCCATTCTTAATCAAATTCTGTCCTCTCCTTTGTGCCCCCTGAGAAACCCAGCCTATCATTAATAAACTTCCCTGAATTTTAGAATTTTCCTCTGGTACTCCTTTTATATTATAATCTGGTTCTATTAATGTGAAAAGTAAGAGAGTGATGGACTTAAAGTGGAGAAACCAACTTAGAATCTGAGTTCCAGTTTCTTCTTAGCAGTCTGACCCTGGACAAATTACTTAACTCATTTGGATTTCCTAATTTATAAATGAGACTAATAATAATACCTATTTCCTAGGGTTTTTGTGAGATCAGACAAGAAAAAATAATTTTTTACAAAATTTAATGGCTATCTTAATATTATTTGTAATAATAACAATTTATTATTATTATTAATTGTTATACTTACATCATTGATCACCCTTTCCAGTATGGGATGGGTCTTCTATCATGATTTTGAAATATTTGTCCAAGAGGAAGAGTAGGCATGTATTTGCACCTTAATTTTATCTCCATGCCCTTTCTCTGTTGCTATTGCTTACCCACCTTTTCTTTCTTAAGGTTCATTCTACTCAGATATATTATTCTATCCAGATCCTAGTGGCAGTTATCTACTGGTCCCCAAGTCATTGTTCTTTCTTGAAGTGTTCAATACTTAGCTCACAATCTATCTGAACTCAAGGACTTCGGTATATATGGTGACATCTCTTGACATCATCTGACCTCCCCATATATCACGCTCAATACTTATGACAAAGCCTTACAAGAGAAAAGTCATCTTATCTACTAGAATGTGAGCTCCTTGAGAGCAAGGGCTATTTGACTTTTCTATTTGTATCTATGATGTTTAGCATATTGTTTTGGGAGCACTTAAATAGTTCATTCATTTATTCATTCTCATCATCCTGGTTCTTTTTCTATTAAATCATTCTTCAGTCTCCTTTGATAAATCTGTCTTGCTTCTTAACTATAAGTATCCTCCAAGATTTTGTTCTTTTTTCCCCTTTAAAAGACTTATTTTTAGGGTCTCATGAGCTTTCACATATTTAGCTATTGCCTCTATGCTGATGACTCCAAGATCTCTATAGATAACCCTAATCTATCTCCTGAGCTCCAGTCCTACAATAGTAACTGCTTATTGCATATCTTCATTTAGATGTTCGCATCCTAAACTAAATTTCTGCAAAATGGAACTCATTATACATTTAGCCATTTTCCTAATTTCTGTTGAGAGTATATTTTCCATTAATTCTAACAACTTCTTGTCTTGTCCTTCATAATATGTCTGAACTACAATCACAAATATAAAATTCTAACAGCTTCTTGTCTTATCCTTTATAATATGTCTAGACCATCATCACAAGTGTAAAATTGAAGTAGCATCCTTTTCAAAAAGATTTCTGACTTTTCTTCTGCAACTGCTTTCCTTAGTAAGGTGTCACAGTGTTTCCAATAGTGCACCATTATCTACTCATCAAGATTCACAATATTAGAGTAATCCATAAATCTTCATTTTTCCTCATCCCATATATCTAATCAATTGCCAAAATTTACCTATAAAAGGTAACTAGAACTAGAAAAGTTCTCTATTAGTTTTCAGATGCCTTCACTCCATTAAGAGGGTTCTCATCCCAAAGTGCCCAGATATCATCCCCATGACCTGCCTGTCTTATATCTCTTTTGAAATTTAATTTCTACAACCACCAAATTAATGTTCTTAAAGCACAAGTCATAGCTGTGCCCAAGAAGCCCCCTTGGATGATTATTGCTCCTAGGATAAAATAAAAACTCCTTTAAATTCTTCAAAGTTGGCTGTTGCCTACATTTCCAGATTAATTTCTTATTATTCTCCTTCATTCATCCTATGTTCCTGCTATTCTCCTTCTATTCTCTATAAGCGAAATTTCATCTCTTGCATCTATATTATGTACAAATTGTCCTTGGGGTCTTCTATATATCCCCATTACTCATTTGCTTCTTAGAAGTCTTATCTTCTTTATTTCTCTTCTTTTTTGGTGAGGTAATTGGGATTAAGTGACTTGCCCAGTGTCACACAACTAGTAAGGGTTAAGTGTCTGAGGTTAAATTTGAACTCAGGTCCTCCTACCTTAAGGGCTGTGCTTTATTCACTGCTCTCTTTGGCTGCACCAGTCCTATGTTCTTTCAATCATCAATTTATGTACTACCTCTTACATGAGGAATCTCCTAATGTTCCATTCTCAATCAAAGTTGACAGTTCACATCTAGCCTTTCAAATCTAGCACAAATACAGACCTCTGAGACAGTGGGCAAGTCATTAAACTCTGTTTGCTTTAGTTTCCTCAACTGTAAAATGTGGATAATAACAACACCTACCTCCAGGGTAGTTATGAAGATAAAATGAGACAATATTTGTAAAGTGCCTTGCACATAGTAGACTCTATGTAATACTTTTCTCCTTATTTTTCCCTTCACTTCAATTCAGTGCTCCCCCATAAAATACTTTTTATTCATTTTTGTATTTTTAAATAAGGCAATATGCTGCCTTATATGTGTAAATGTTATTTCCTCAAGTAAAATTAGTTCCTTAAGATCAAAGATTATTTCATTGTTGTCCAATACAATTTAATTTACAATTTAATACAATGACTTGACTTTGCAAAGTATAGGTATTTAAATGCTGATTGAATGGAGGGAAGGATGGAAGAGACTGTTGCAAAAAGGGATAATTTAACCTTCTCAAAAAGTAAGGTGCATATTTTCATATTTGGATAAATAAAGCCCACAGTGCAGGGATATCTTCTGATTCATCTGTCTTTGAACTATGGGAGTGAGCTATGGGAGTAAGCTGTAGCATGACATCTTATGATGGGAAATGATGCTGGACTCTTGTCAACTAGTACATGATTTAAAGTGTTAGGCTGAGATTTTTGTTTGTATCATCATTAAAAAATTGAAAAGTTACTATGAAATGACTGCAAAGACTATGAGAGTATATCTAAGTCAGGCTGAGTAAATCAGAGTTTTGCCCAAAGTGGAGTTGGTCTTTTTATTAGGAGGCTGGGTGAGTAAAAGAAAGGCAACAAAAGCTTAAGGCATTATGTTGGAGAATGTAGCCAAGTATGAGTAAATGAGTTGTATGTGTTACTAAGAGAAGGCAACCAAATTGGACATAACAGAAGGAAAGGAAAGCAATAACCCCCAGGTAGACTGAATTAGGATAGTTATTCAAAAATTGCAAGGGTTTGTCATTGCAGAGACTAGACCTATCTAGTTCATCTGGAGTTCTTAAAGGAATTGTGCATCAGTAACTAGATAACCTTCACTTTTTCATCATGATTTCATGAGAGGGAAAAGAGAGAGAGAGAGAGAGAGAGACAACAGAGATAGAAAGACAGAAAAAGACAGAGATGGGAGGGAGGAATATAATTGTATAGAAATTCGTGAAATTTAAAACTATTCTTCCCTGAAATGTGCATTAGCAAGCTAATTAGTTATGGTGTTTGGTGATGATTAATAAGACATTAATGTACACTAACTTCATTCTCTCTAGATAGGTAGATTAGATATAGATAAAAATAGTCTATATAACATATAAAGAATATATATTATATATATGTTAATCCATTTGTCTTAAAGTTTTTATGAAGTGGAAGTGTCTGTTGAGCTATCAGCTAAATAATAAGGATTCAAATTATATGTAGCTGATTCAATCTTGATACTTCTTTTCCAAAGTGAAAACGCATAGAATTTTGTAAACTAGATATGTAGGCTCCAGTTACCTAATGCAAAGTTAAACAGTCAATTTAATATATGAACATATAATGAATGTAATTTTCTCAGTGTAGGAAATTCCCAATATGAGAACTCCCTGCACTAATACAATTTGCAATATATGTATATGATTAATGGAGAGTTGTTTGGGACTGATATAAGTTAAATAACTCTGATATTATATAGCTAATAATTGTCAGCATCAGGATTTAAAGCCATATTTGCCTAACTCTAAGTATAATACTCTATTCATTACATGACATTGTAGTGAACAAAAAGGGAGGGTTGCCTTCATTTTGAAAGTCTTAAATATGTATTTTTGAATGAACAAATATGTGAATGTGATGAAATATTGTTGTATCATAAGAAATGATGAAGGGGATGGTTTCAGAGAAACTTGAGAAAACTTATATGAACTGATACATGATGAAGTAAGTAATACAGTAATCAGGAGAACGAGTAATATAAAAACAAAATTATTACAAAGTCAATCTTGAAAGACTTACCAACACAAGGACCACCCACAATTCTAGAAGACTAAAATGAAACAGGCTGTCACCTCCAAAGAAACGTAATGGACTCAGGGTGCATATTTAAGCACAAACATATGATGTGTGTATAATGTATGCATATATGTTTAAATCTTTTTAATTAAAACTTTTTATTTACAAAACAAATGCAAGGGTAATTTTCAACACTGACCCTTACAAAACCTTCTGTTCCAAATTTTCCCCTCCTTCCCCCCACCTCTTCCCCTAGATGGCAGGTAGTCCCATACATTAAATGTGTTAAAATTATACATGTATATCTAAATATAATTAATATGGGAATTTGTTTTGCTTGAATATACATATTTATATCAGACTTTTATAACAATTTGAATGCTTACTTTTCAGGTTAGCTGATAGCTCAATTGATACTTTCACTTCATAAAAACTTGAAGACAAAAGGATTAGCATATAGATATATATAAATATATTCTATTCCCTAGACTATAACCAAAAAAAAAAAAAAAAGTGGGTGGTAAGGGAGAAGTGAAAGAAATAATTCAGAACTAAAATAGTTAAAAGATGTGGAATAAAAATTTTATGTTATTCTTTTTTTTTTTTTAATTTTTTTTTAAAATTTTTTATTTAATAATTACATTATATTGACACTCATTTCTGTTCCGATTTTTTTTTCCCCTCCCTCCCTCCACCCCCTCCCCTAGATGGCAAGCAGTCCTTTATATGTTGGATATGTTGCAGTATATCCTAGATACAATATATGTTTGCAGAACCGAACAGTTCTCTTGTTGCGTAGGGAGAATTGGATTCAGAAGGTATAAATAATCCGGGAAGAAAAACAAAAATGCAGATAGTTCACATTCGTTTCCCAGTGTTCTTTCTTTGGGTGTAGCTGCTTTTGTCCGTCATTTATCAATTGAAACTCAGGTCTCTTTGTCAAAGAAATCCACTTCCATCAAAATATGTCCTCATACAATATCGTTGTCGAAGTGTATAATGATCTCCTGGTTCTGCTCATTTCACTTAGCATCAGTTCATGTAAGTCTCGCCAGTCCTCTCTGTATTCATCCTGCTGGTCATTTCTTACAGAACAATAATATTCCATAACATTCATATACCACAATTTACCCAGCCATTCTCCAATTGATGGGCATCCATTCATTTTCCAGTTTCTAGCCACTACAAACAGGGCTGCTACAAACATTTTGGCACATACAGGTCCCTTTCCCTTCTTTAGTATTTCTTTGGGATATAAGCCCAATAGAAACACTGCTGGATCAAAGGATATGCACATTTTGATAATTTTTTGGGCATAATTCCAGATTGCTCTCCAGAATGGTTGGATTCGTTCACAACTCCACCAACAATGCATTAGTGTCCCAGTTTTCCCGCATCCCCTCCAACATTCATCATTATTTTTTCCTGTCATCTTAGCCAATCTGACAGGTGTGTAGTGGTATCTCAGAGTTGTCTTAATTTGCATTTCTCTGATCAATAATGATTTGGAACACTCTTTCATATGAGTGGTAATAGTTTCAATCTCATCCTCTGAAAATTGTCTGTTCATATCCTTTGACCATTTATCAATTGGAGAATGGCTTGATTTCTTATAAATTTGAGTCAGTTCTCTATATATTTTGGAAATGAGGCCTTTATCAGAACCTTTAACTGTGAAAATGTTTTCCCAGTTTGTTGCTTCCCTTCTAATCTTGTTTGCATTAGTTTTATTTGTACAAAGGCTTTTTAATTTGATGTAATCGAAATTTTCTATTCTGTGATCAGTAATGGTCTCTAGTTCATCTTTGGTCACAAATTTCTTTCTCCTCCACAAGTCTGAGAGATAAACTATTCTATGTTCCTCTAATTTATTTATAATCTCGTTCTTTATGCCTAGGTCATAGACCCATTTTGATCTTATCTTGGTATATGGTGTTAAGTGTGGGTCCATGCCTAATTTCTGCCATACTAATTTCCAATTATCCCAGCAGTTTTTATCAAATAATGAATTCTTTTCCCAGAAGTTAGGGGCTTTGGGTTTGTCAAACACTAGATTGCTATAATTGACTATTCTGTCTTGTGAGCCTAGCCTTTTCCACTGATCCACTAATCTATTTCTTAGCCAATACCAAATGGTTTTGGTGACTGCTGCTTTATAATATAATTTTAGATCAGGTACAGCTAGGCCACCTTCATTTGATTTTTTTTTTTCATTAATTCCCTTGAGATTCTCGACTTTTTATTGTTCCATATGAATTTTGTTGTTATTTTTTCTAGATCAATAAAATATTTTCTTGGAAGTCTGATTGGTATAGCACTAAATAAATAGATTAGTTTAGGGAGTATTGTCATCTTTATTATGTTCGCTCGGCCGATCCAAGAGCACTTAATATTTTTCCAATTATTTAAGTCTGACTTTATTTGTGTGGAGACTTTTTTATAATTTTGCTCATATAATTCCTGACTTTCCTTTGGTAGATAGATTCCCAAATATTTTATGGTATCAACAGTTATTCTGAATGGAATTTCTCTTTGTATCTCTTGCTGTTGGGTTTTGTTGGTGATGTATAAAAATGCTGAGGATTTATGGGGATTTATTTTGTAGCCAGCTACTTTGCTAAAATTATGAATTATTTCCAATAGCTTTTTGGTAGAATCTCTGGGGTTCTCTAGGTATACCATCATATCATCTGCAAAGAGTGATAGTTTGGTTTCCTCATTGCCTACTCTAATTCCTTTTATATCTTTCTCGACTCTTATTGCCGAGGCTAGTGTTTCTAATACGATATTAAATAATAATGGTGATAGTGGGCAACCTTGCTTCACTCCAGATCTTACTGGGAAAGGTTCCAGTTTTTCCCCATTGCATATGATGCTTACTGATGGTTTTAAATATATGCTCCTGACTATTTTAAGGAAAAGTCCATTTATTCCTATGCTCTCAAGTGTTTTTATTAGGAATGGATGTTGGATTTTATCAAATGCTTTTTCTGCATCTATTGAGATGATCATGTGGTTTTTGTTTGTTTGGTTATTGATATAGTCAATTATGCTAATAGTTTTCCTAATATTGAACCAGCCCTGCATTCCTGGTATAAATCCTACTTGGTCATAGTGTATTATCCTGGTGACAATTTTCTGTAATCTTTTTGCTAATATTTTATTTAAGATTTTAGCATCAATATTCATTAGGGAGATTGGTCTATAATTTTCTTTCTCTGTTTTCAGCCTACCTGGTTTAGGTATCAGTACCATATCTGTGTCATAAAAGGAGTTTGGTAGGACTCCTTCAATCCCTATTTTTTCAAATAGTTTATATAACATTGGAGTTAATTGTTCTTTAAATGTTTGGTAGAATTCACATGTAAATCCATCTGGTCCTGGGGATTTTTTCTTAGGGAGTTGATTGATAGTTTGTTCTATTTCTTTTTCTGAGATGGGACTGTTTAGGATATTTACTTCTTCCTCTGTTAGTTTGGGCAAGCTGTATTTTTGGAGGTATTTTTCTATTTCATTTAAGTTGTCGAATTTATTGGCATAAAGTTGGGCAAAGTAACTCCTAATTATTGCTCTAATTTCCTCTTCGTTAGTGGTGAGTTCTCCCTTTTCATTTTTAAGACTAACAATTTGATTTTCCTCTTTCCTTTTTTTAATCAGATTTACTAAGGGTTTGTCTATTTTGTTGGTTTTTTCATAGAACCAACTCTTAGTTTTATTAATCAATTCAATAGTTTTTTTACTTTCAATTTTATTGATCTCACCTTTTACTTTTAGAATTTCAAGTTTAGTGTTTGACTGGGGGTTTTTAATTTGTTCCTTTTCTAGCATTTTTAATTGCAAACCCAATTCATTGACCTTCTCTTTCTCTATTTTATACAAATAGGCCTCTAGAGATATGAAATTTCCCCTTATTACCGCTTTGGCTGCATCCCATACATTTTGGTATGATGTCTCATTATTATCGTTTTCTTGGGTGAAGTTATTAATTATGTCTATGATTTGCTGTTTTACCCAATCATTCTTTAGTATGAGATTATTTAGTTTCCAATTATTTTTTGGTCTACTTCCCCCTGCTTTTTTGTTGAATGTAATTTTCATTGCATCGTGGTCTGAAAAGGATGCATTTACTATTTCTGCCTTACTACATTTGAGTTTGAGGTTTTTATGTCCTAATATATGGTCAATTTTTGTATAGGTTCCATGAACTGCTGAAAAGAAAGTGTATTCCTTTCTGTCTCCATTACATTTTCTCCAGAGATCTATCATATCTAGCTTTTCTAGTATTCTGTTTACCTCTTTGACTTCTTTCTTATTTATTTTCTGGTTTGATTTATCTAATTCTGAGAGTGCAAGGTTAAGATCTCCCACTATTATAGTTTTACTGTCTATTTCTTCTTGCAGCTCTCTTAGTTTCTCTTTTAAGAATTTAGATGCTACCCCACTTGGTGCATATATGTTTAATATAGATAGTGCTTCATTATCCATGCTACCCTTTAGCAAGATATAGTGTCCTTCCTTATCTCTTTTAATTAGGTCAATTTTTGCTTTAGCTTGATCTGAGATCAGGATGGCTACCCCTGCTTTTTTGACTTCACCTGAAGCATAGTAGATTTTGCTCCAACCTTTTACCTTTAACCTGCATGTATCTCCCCGCTTCAGGTGTGTTTCCTGTAAACAACATATTGTAGGATTCTGGCTTTTAATCCATTCTGCTAACCGCTTCCTCTTTATGGGGGAGTTTACCCCGTTCACGTTTATGGTTAGAATGACCAATTCTGTATTACTTGCCATCTTGTTAACCCCGGTTTATGCTTTCCTCCCTTCTTTCCCCTTTCCCCCCCTTCCAAGTATTAAGCTTGTGAGCACCCCTTGCTTCTCACAGCCCTCCCTTTTTAGTGTCCCTCCCCCCGCCTTAGAGTTCCTCCCCCTATCTTACCCCTTTCCCTCCCAGTTCCCGTATTCCCTTCCGCTTAGCTTATTCCTTCCCTTTCCACTTTTCCCTTCTCACTTTTCAATGAGATGGGAGAAGTTTCACCATAGATTGAATATGTCTTAAGATTTTTCACTTAAAGCCAATTCTGAAGGCAGTAAGATACCCACTATATTCATCCCCCTCCATTCTTTCTCTCAGATATAATAGGTTTCCTATGCCTCTTCATGAGATGTACTACCCCCACTTTACCCTTTTTCTGGTACAATGTCCTTTCCACATCAATTTCTAGAACAAGGTATACATGTATTCTTTATACATCTATATAGTCAAAATATAGTTCCCAAGATTAATCTTTACCTTTTTAGATTTCTCTTGAGTTCTATATTTGTAGATCAAACTTTTTGTTAAGTTCTGGTTTTTTCATCAGAAATAGATGAAATTCGCTTACTTCGTTGAATGTCCATCTTCTTCCCTGGAAAAAGATGCTCATTCTCGCTGGGTAAGTTATTTTTGGTTGCATACCAAGTTCCTTAGCCTTTCGGAATATCATATTCCAGGCCCTTCGATCTTTTAATGTGGATGCTGCCAGATCCTGGGTGATCCTTATTGTGGCTCCTTGATACTTGAATTGGGTTTTTCTAGCCGCTTGCAATATTTTTTCTTTCATCTGAGGGTTCTGGCATTTGGCCACTATATTCCTTGGTGTTTTGATTTTAGGATCCCTTTCAGTGGGTGATCGATGAATCCTTTCAATGTTTATTTTTTCCTCTGTTCCTATGACTTCTGGGCAGTTCTCTTTGATAATTTCCTGGAAGACAGTGTCCAGGCTCTTTTTTTCATCATGTTTTTCTGGGAGTCAATGATTCTCAGATTGTCTCTCCTGGATCTGTTTTCCAGGTCTGTTGTCTTCCCCAGAAGGTATTTCACATTTTTCTCCATTGTTTGATTTTTTTGGATTTGCTTGACTGATTCTTCTTGTCTCCTCGAGTCATTCAATTCCACTTGTTCAATTCTGATTTTCAGTGAAGTATTCTCTTCACTCACTTTTTTAAAATCTTTTTCTAATTGTCCAATTGAGTTCTTTTGTTCTGTGGAATTTTTTTCCATTTCGCCAATTTTGTTTTTTAGAGAGCTGTTTTCTGTTTCCAGTTCACTAATCCTATTTTTCAAGGATTTTACTTCTTTATCCACTCTCTCTTTAACTGACTTCTCCAGGCTCTTTTCCCATTTTTCTTCTAGCTCCCTTGTGAGAGCCTTTTTAATCACTTCTATGAGGTTCATCTGTGCTGAGGAACAGACGATCTCCTCCTTTGGGGAATCACCTGGGGACTGCCTGTTTTTAGTCTCCTCAGGATTTAGAGTCTGCTCTCTATCTGTGTAGAAGCTGTCAAGGGTTAAAGTCCTCTTCAGCTTCTTGCTCATTCTGTCTATTAATCAGAGACAAACTACCAAAGAAAAACAGAAAAAAACTGGAGTCTTTCTTTGGGGGGGGGCTGGGTGTGTTATCGAGCTTCCTCTACAGACTGCAGGGGGCAGCAATGAGGCACTAGCAGGACTGTGCTGCGCCTGCGCTCTGAGATCCCAGAGCGTGCTGAGTCACTGAAGGGGGGGGGGGGGGGGGGGCGGCCAGGTCCTGAGAGACTCCAGCTGTTTGCGGTTGTATTCTTCAGCCCCGGTGTTTTTAGCTTCTCTGCTGGGCTGTTGACTTGCTGCAGGTTCCAAACCTGTAGCGAAGCTCTCCCCGCAGAGACGGCTACG
The DNA here is from genome assembly GCF_016432865.1 of Antechinus flavipes. Taxonomy (NCBI): domain Eukaryota; kingdom Metazoa; phylum Chordata; class Mammalia; order Dasyuromorphia; family Dasyuridae; genus Antechinus; species Antechinus flavipes. The sequence continues at coordinate 595,509,635 of NC_067398.1, read as the reverse complement.
ATCACTCCCCACCCCCTCTCAGCTCTGCTCCCGTGCTCTCACTGCCGCTGCCCTCAGCCTGCGCCCGATCTAAAACCGCCCCAGCCCTCCAGTAAAGACAGACCTTTCTTGGCGGATCTCAAGGATGGCTTCTCTTGGTAACTATTTGTGGGTTTTTTTCAGTCAAGCATTGATTCAGAGGCTTGTAATGAAGTGGATAGTGAGAGAAAGCGCAGAGCTTATGCAACTGTGAGCCTCCTCTCCGCCATCTTCTGTTATTCTTTAAAATATTAAAAACTTCAGTAGTCAAAAGTCATGCTAGCTTAGCCTCATGGGAGAAAAAGTAGAAAATTCTACTTAAATTTCTTTAGAGATTTGGGGATATTTTAGGAAATAATTCAAAGAAAATATGTAATGCTTTACTTCAATTTCAATATATATCTAATTCAATATTTCTTCTGCTTTGAGTAGTTATCCTTATAATGCTGAGGCAAACAGACTGCTCTTGGTATACATGTCGTAGAAAACACAAGATCATGGCATTAAAAAATATTTCCAAGACAAATAAATAAAAAGAGAAGGAAACTAAAATCCCTATCCAACTGTGACCTTTTCAGTATTGTAAACTGATTTATTGCAATACTAATTACTTATATCCTTTTTTAAACAACAACAAAAAATGATCAGTGATTGAATTTGTCATTTATTGGCTATTTTTTCTTTCCCATTAATTATTCATCTGTGGTGCTGTATGGCTTGCCAAACTTAGTAATATTTCCTTAGTGATGGATAAATACAACTGTGAGGTAAGATCTGAAAATACTACCATCTGAGGCAGAGGTAAAGTGTTTTACATATATTAAATTTTCATTCCTGTAGGACTTATTTGTCTACCTTAAAAATTTTAAAACCAGTAGATAGCTTTCATGAACTTGCTGTGAGGAAGACTAAATGGTTCCTTAAGAACATAAAATGCCCTGAGATCCAACTTTTTTTGTGGAGGCATAATATATACCATGAGATTAGAATAATTTTACTCATATTTTAATTCATTAATTTGCTTTTCCTTCTTTTAAAAATGTTGTTAGTTAATGGTTTTTCAACTTTGTTAGTTTGTTACTAACTCCAATTTCACTTTTGAGCCCATTATTGAAGCCAGTTTTCCCCCCCTCTAGTGAGATTCTTTTTTTTTTTTCTTTTCTTTTCTTTTCTTTTCTTTTCTTTTTTTTTTTTTTTTTTTTTTTTTTTTGTTCTGAGGCAATTGGGGTTAAGTGACTTTCCCAGGGTCACACAGCTAGAAAGTATTACGGATTTGAGGCCAGATTTGAACTCAGGTCCTCCTGACTTCAGGGTTGGTGCTCTATCCACTGTGCCACCTAGCTTCCCCTCTAGTAAGATTCTTATAAACTTTAACACTATCTCATTTTAATGGAGTGTTGTCCTTCTACTGATTCCTCTTTTTCTTGTATTTATCCTTTTATTTACCTGAAATGTTCTTCTACTTAGGGACTCATGGTCCCCTTCTATTCTTTCCTTCCTTTTAATTAATTTTAATTTAGGACATTTGTACTTTATTTTATTTTATTTTGCTGAGGCAATTGGAGTTAAGTGACTTGCCCACGGTCATACAGGCAGGAAGTGTCAGGTCCTCCTGACTTCAGGGCTGGTGCTCTATCCTCTATACCAAGTAGCTGCCCCTATAGTTATTCTTTAGAAATTATTAAGAAGTTGATTTCTTTTAGGATTTCTCAGTTTTCTATCTGCCTCGAACTTCACATATTGGCTTTTTGAGAAATCTGAGTGCTCATATTAAGCTAGCAGTTTCTCAGGCTCTGTAATTGACTAATTTAATTTAAAACATTTGTATAAAAACTTTTCACTTATCAGTATATATAACTCCTAAGTGGTGATATTAGAAAAACTAAAAATGATTTCAATTATTGGCATTAGTAATTTAACTCCCTTCCAAGTGTCATTTAGATGAACTTTTGCATTTCTGAATATAAGATCTTACTGGTCAGGGCATAGGTTTTCTTTTCAGTGTTATACCCAGCATGGGTTTAGCTCCACATAATGTTCAAGCATGATTTGAGCTTCCACTTAATGGATTTTTCTATCAATCAGCAGACAAGAAGAAATCATGAGTCAAGTAGAAAAGCATTTAATTAGACCTAGTCAGGTAAATAACAGGAAAAAACCCAATCATTTTTATCATTTTCATACTCACACAAATAGGTAGAAATCTCTCATAGCCTCATGCTGATTGAAGGAATGGAACCCTTCCCCAAAACACCTCACTTTCTGAGGTTGTCATAGCTGGTTCAACTCATTGAGTTTTAGCCCATTGCTTTTTGCTTTGAAACTGTTATTTGTTGCTTTTCCACTAAGTTGTTATTTCCCTCTGTTGGAACTGTTTGTAGATACTAATGGTGATGCATCCTCTAGGATGTGTAGGTGTTAAATGGAGTATTAATATTTGCAACACTGGCTTGAGTAAATATCCATTAGGATTTAGTCAATATATTTTCAGCTCTTTTGCTAGGAAGACCTTACCAGACAAAGGTGAGACATATAATGGAACTATTAAGATCTTCTCTTTAGACTCTCAAGACAGTTTTCCCTTGACTTCCTTCATTATTTCCAAGGGAAGTCAATATATAATACCAGTTAGATTAGGGGTACATGAAATTCCTTGAAAATCATGTGGAATTAATAGCAGCTAGCATCTCAGCAATATGAATTGCCTTGCAATTTCAATATACTTCAAGGAGATGCTTAGCAAACATGAAGGAGAGAGAGCAAGTATTGGATACTTTTACTGTGTTTTATTGCTCTATCAAAGGTCTCTATCCCCTTTACACTTGTAGCAAACTTTGGAAGTCATCTCCAGTCATCCTGATATTTATTTTTCCACTGGACCCAGACAGCTCTGGAGGAGAGAGTAAGGCTGGTGTCTTTGCACAACCCTGCCTCACTTAAATCCAATTTACTTTCAAGTCAGGATATCACCTTTCTGATGTCATGGCCATCTTTAATGAAGGACTAACAACAATAGTAAATCTTAATGTATTTCCCTTAACAGAGCTCTATGCCAGACAATGTCTTTAGAAGCTGAGAGGTAAAAAAAAAAGTAATTACATAATAAGTATAGTCATAAACCCCGTGTTTGTCAAAAATGTCAAGTATTTGAAGCAAAAATAATTACCTTTTTTCACATGTATGATAAATAAGGGTAATGATTAATGTATAATTTTTCCTTTTTTGAAACTAGGAAAATATGAGAAAAATTATTTATTACTTATCTTTAAAGTAGGAAGCAATAATTTTTTGCTAGGAAAGCCTCTCCAGTCCAGTCTGAGACACTTCAGTGTGGATGGTAAAATTTAGGGATCATCAGGGTATATCAAAAGGTCAAATGGTAATGTCTAGAAGTCTGGAAGATGCAACAACAAAGCAAATGGTAAGGCCTCAAAAGTTTTAGAATATATTGGCAGAACAGATACAGAGTTTCCTTAGAAGACCTCTCTCTCTCTCCAGAAAGATGGTAGTTGGTGTATCTCAGCTATGTTGTTTTTCCTTCTCGGTTTCTCCAATATAGTAAGAGTGACTTTGGGAAAAGGATAAACTTAAGACAAGAGGGAAAGATAATTTTTATTTTTGCCTAGTTGTTCAGATAAAAAAAAATCCCACACAAATACACATGTACATTCACATACCTCTATGTAAGACTATACTATGCTTGTTTGTACTTTATTCATCTGCAGGTGGATAACATCTTCCTTCATACATTCAAGTCTTTTCATATTGTTTAAATTCCGTCAATCTATCATTTCCTACACTAGAGTAATATTCCAACATTATGCTGTCTATTTTATTTTGAATAATTGAAAACTATATTGACTAAAATGGCTGACAAATGGTATAGTTTCTCTATTTTTCTCTTTTGATTAAATCTATTTTAGCTATAACTTTGTCTGAGATTAATGGTTACTACCCTTGCTTTTTTACATAATAAATTCTACTCCTGATCAAAATTTTATGTTTTTGTGTATCTCTTATTGACTCTGCTTTACTTCTACCATACTATTAACTTAACCTATCCCTCGCCAAGGATCCCTCCCTCATCCTCTCTCCCCCACTCTTTCCCCTTGCTCTCTTGTTTTTATTTAAATTTAGAAGTCTTTTATAGCCTTCCAAATATATGTTGACCTCTCTTTATCCCATTCCTGTTAATCTACACATTCTTCTACAATTCCCCACACACATCTCACCCTTTTCTTTCACCTTCTTATTTCTTTAAAAATTTAAACTTTTATTCCTTTCTAAATGTTTATGTTATTGTCATTTAACTTGGCTTTGATGTGATTAGGAATTCCCTCAAAATATCCCTCACATATTCTCTCCCCACTTTCTATCTCCTTACCCTCTTACTTCTTTCTGAATTTAGAAGACTTTAATACTCTTCTAGATGTATATATGTTGGTCACTCTTTAATCCATTCCCTGACAAAGATAGGGTTCCAAAACTACCAGTTCTCCTCCCCCATTTAGTTCCTCTGTGTCAGTTCTTCTCACACCTCATTTGTATAAGATAATTGTAATATTCTTCAATATTTTTGTTTCTTAGAAAATGGGATGGTCTGAGGAATGGGAGAGAGACAAGAAAACAACTGGTTGGTGGAATGGCTGGAACACATACATTTATTAATTCATTTTGCTGAATTATATATATGTGCAGTTCATAATGCTCTAAAACAATTACGATAGTAACATCAAAGATTTCTTTTTTTCATCAAAAATTTCTGATCACAGATCATCAAAATAGAGATTAGTGAAAAGTTTGAAATATAGTAAAAATGATCAAAATTGAAACAGAAATAACATGAGCACATGTTATTGGAAAAATTACATTAATAAAATTTGTTGATGCAGATTTGCTACAAACCATCAATTTGTTTGTTTTTTTTTTAAACTACTATCTACAAAGCACAAAAATAAAATGCAATAAAGCAAGGCATGCCTGTTAACTCTTCTTAATGATTCTGCAACTTATCAGGATTTAATGCCACCAGCACAATGTAACCTTCAAATGGGAATCAGAAGAATCTTACCATCTATAAAAAAACTTCTCTTTAAATTAGATTCTGTATTGAATTTTACAAAAGACATAGTCATGGGAAGTATGCCTAGAAATAGAAATGTTCTGGTAATGTAACAAGGGGGAAAGACAACTTTTGTGATATACTATTATGCATGAAATGTTAAAAAGAACCAGAAAAAAGGCCTCCAATGCACTGAGTATTCACAACTCTAGGAATAATATATGGAAAGTTGACAAGAATTATATGGGATGTGAAGGCATTGATGAAGTGCAATATATACCAGTATAACTGGTTTAACTTATATTGGGTTACTTGCTGACTAGGGAAGGGAAGAGGGGGGAAGGGAGGAAGAAAAATTTGAAACACAAGGTTTTGCAAGGGTGAATGTGGAATACTATCCTTGTCTGTATTAAAAAAAAAAACTATCATTTCTTAAAAGGAAGAGGTGCATTAAGGAAAAAAATAACATCCATTTAAGTACTGAAATATATATAATATTGTGTCCTCGGGGATGATGAGATTTTTAAATAATGGAATATAATCCAATTTATCAATAGTTGAAAACTCATATCAATCTGGAATGTACTTCAATAATTTAATGTATCTTTAATCTCATCTATATAAAATGAGATTATAGATGCTTATCACCATATCCAATGCCTTTTTATGTTCTTCTTGAAGATAATATTTGGTTACATATAGGTTCAAGAAATAATCTTTCAAGTCTTTGGTCTCTCCAAATTCTTAATTTTGAGTCATTTTTACTATTCCTGTCCATTTTTACACTTAAGTCATCAAGCATCAAAGTATAGGGCAGCTTGGTTTGGTGAATCTTATCTACTTTTCATACCATTTTGATACTTCTTTATTGTCTGTAACAATTGTAGAAATTAAGTAGAGTTGTCTTCACTATAGTCTTTTGCTTTATGAGCCTCTTTAGTGCTAGAAGAGTGAGGATCAGAGAATTACAGATAGAGAACTGGAGAATCTGGTCTTTAGATCTTTTGAGCTCTAAAATGACTTAGAAGTCAAATAATTTCTTCATTACAAATGAGAAAACTAAGGCACAGGTAAATGACTGACTTTGGATTGATCACAGGTTTTTTGACTCCAAAACCAACACTCTTTCTACTATACCATAATCATATTCCAATGAAATAACTAAGTCTTACATAAAATGTCATTTCTTGTTGCCTTTATAAGTACAGAGAAAGCAATTCTCTAATTTTTTTTATTTGCTTTTCTGAGAATCCATGAACATTCTTTCATTTAACGTCATGGTTTTTGTATGTGTTTATGTATATGTATACCTATGTTTGTATGTGTTTGTTTATAGATATAGATATATATATATATACACATATATATGCATATATCTAGATCTATAAATATATATAATTATATATATTTTAAAGACTGTGCTATGCTTATTTCTATTTATCATGTGTTTTTATGAATGATGGAGAACATCTTTCATAAATCTAAATCTTTCTATGTTTTTTTTTTCTAAACTGATTGGCCCATCATTTCCTAGACCACAGCAATATTCCATCCCAATATGCCAGACCTGACATTTCACAAATTTACTAAAATGGCTCAAACCCCATTAGGTTTTAAGGGTCTTTCCAATCTGGGATTATATTATTTAATTGTATAATTTAATTAATATAGGGATGTAGATAAGAAAGTTCTTATAATATCAAAACTTCAAATGAAAATGATATATCATATCATGTATAGCTAAAAGTTATCTAGCCATTTAGACCAAGGGAAGGGCTTGTTCTTGTTTTTTCAGTTACTGATAAATGTTCTAGTATGGAGGAGGGAGAGTTAAAGTAACAAAACTAAAACCAAAATGAAAACCAGAGATGTCTAAAGTTGAAGTCAGGAAAGGATGCAAAAATTGTCTAACCAGTGGTTTCTGCAGAAATGGAAGCACTAGTAAACCTAAAGTTAAGTTGAAGGGCCTGAGTCAGTCACCAGAAGATGAACAGAGATGAGGTAAAGGTAAAAAGAAAAAAGCTAAGTCAAATTGCAGAAAAGATATTCAAGCACATTTAAGCAGTTCTGAGAAGAGAAGAACCAGGAATAAGATGAGTCAAATATAGAGGGGATTATAATTAGAAAGACAGAGAGGAAAATGTATGCCTTGATGTGACTTTCTTTTCAGTGGGCCATAAGCCAATGACATCTCCACTTACTCTTTAAAGAGATTAGCTTATTTAAGGTAGAGAACTAAAGAATGTGATTTATATATTCAAAACCCCAGTTCCAACTGCCAGTGGTACTCTTCTTTAGGGCAGAAAAGTACAATAATTTCAGATGATTCAAATATGCAATACTACACTGGAGTAGAATTTATAACTTCATCATCAATTGTATGGTTGATGGGAGAGAGAAGGAATCACCAACAGCACTATGGGGCATGACTAATTATACTTATCTCCACAGTATTCATCCCCTCCTCACGCACATATGTACGCATATACACACACATACATCACAATGACAACAACAGAAAATATAAGATTAAAGTCATGGAGGCTGCTGTTCTATTTCTACCATCAACCATTTTCTTCCCACATTTACAGCTCAAATTCTCATCAAATAATATGCTCATATTAATTAACTCATTCCTCTCTCAATTATACTTACACCATGAAATAATGATTGCTGGACCTACATCAACTACTTATACACCAATAACCTATTTCATTTCTGACACTCCTAAATCTCCCCATATAAACTTTTTTTTCCCTTCAAACCTCCTCACTTGTTCTTTCAGTGGTCAGAGCTGTAAAGACAGCTTCCCCTCAGTGACACAAATCTTTGCACCCATGGCTTTTCATATCTCCAGTCCTTCCATATCCTGAATAATTATATTATAGGTAGGGCGAGAAATTTCCCCAACTAATTGGACTAAAATTCTACCAAATAACTATAGACTCTACCCATGGAATTTTTTTTCTTTGACTATCTTTGTTCTAGTGCATCATGAATTCTCAAATATTAGACAATAGTTCTGATTCTTAGTAGATTCAGAACCATAGACAGCTCCTATTTGCTCTCATAATCTTTCAATTCCACTATTCAAAATAAAACCATAGAATTGTATGATACCTTAAGAGTCATCCACTCTAACTCCATCATTTTTTTAGATAAGGAAATTGATGCCCAAAGACATTAAATGATTTGGCCAAAATTATATTGCTTTTAAGGAATAAAGATGAGATTTGACTCTAAAACCAGCACTCTTTCCCATGAAGCCAAGATGATTCCCTCAAGCTCACTTTCTAATTGTCTTATACTTAGAATATTATAGAAATACTGCTATCATGACTCAGATTCTAAGAAAAAAAAGTATCCACAATACCCTAAAAGACTCAAGCATCTTAATAAATTCCAAAGAAAGATAACTAACTTAGTCTGTACTTTTGATGAGTTGATTGCTTAGGTATGTACAGCAGCATTATCACAATCAGTTTTTTTTTTAAGTTCAGAAAAGGTCAAATTTTGACTTTTTTCAGAAATATTAGAAGTTAATTGAATATTGTCATTTTTAGAGGTACTACTTGAGTACTTTATTAACAATATTGGAGACTCTTGTACTATTAGCAAAACAACCTTAACATATTTAACAGCTACTGGTTTAATCAACAGATCAATATCAAGAATGAGAGCTTTGAAACCAGAAGCCATAACCATCATATCTGACCACCTTGACAGAATATATTAAAAGCATGCAAAAAGTTGTATTAATTACATCATATAGATGATCTCTAGCAAATTAAAGTATTGTTTTATAGTCAGTAAATATAGCTATGTTCTTTTATATTACCATTAAGTTTCTAGGTTGTAGAAGGTTAGCAGTCAAATATTTCTCTGAAAGTTAAGGTCTTTGAGCATAGTGATAGGAGCCTATGTGATAGCTTTTACTATTTAAAAAATAAAAATAGGAAATGATACTTTCCAAAACTATAATTGTTACCTCTAATCATTATACATTATTGTTTTTGAGGTAAATTTGATTAAAAAGCTACCATTAAGGTTTTTTAGTCTTGACCCATGACTTCATGAGTCCACACCAAATAAGAAATAGGACATCCATGGCAAGGAAAATTCTTATACCAGTGCACATTGGCAATTGTTCTGCAAGTTACTTCTAAGAGGTTTGATAGGGCAAAGAAAAGTTAGTCACATGTGTTAGAGATATGAGTTGAGACCAGGCCCTTCTGAATCTAAGGTTAGATATCAATTCTTAAGTGTTGCTTCTATTCATTTTAGGGAGGGACAAGGAGGTGGAGGGATGGGGGAATGGGTTACAATAAAGGAAAAGAGGTATTGAAAAAAACTTGTGATTTCATTCTATAAAATAAGTCCCAATGAGGAAATTTTCTCTACTAAATCAGATTGACATAGACTTTGCAACTTAGAGTAAGAAAAACCTGAAATATCAAACAACTTATCCAGGATCACACAGTTGGTATAAAAATGCTATATGTCAGAGATGGGACTTAAATTTGAGTCTTCTTGACTTGGTTATGCTCTTTCTGACTAGTCATGAGTTCAACTCGCTAGTCATGCTGATTACCACATGGAAACTGTTTATTTTACAAAATAAAAATGTGATGATAATTTTTCAAAATTAATAATATTAAACATTAGCTTTTAATATTTTGCTAGCTGCTTAAAACCATACCACTTCTATTTGGATAAGTATAATGTTCATGACTACTCCTCCCTCTAATACCAGCCCTCTAAAATAATGGGTAAATTCAGTTGAAGAATTATCTAAAGAAATATTATAATGTGTGTGTTTCTTCCAAATTCCAGTCAATTTGTTCTACTTCTTCTAATGAGCTCAGCTTATCATCTGCTGCCTCCCTGCCTATGCATAGAACATTTCTCCAAACCTGGAATGTATTTTCTACTCTTTCTCTTAAGACAGTTAATTAAATTCTACAATAATGCCAAATTGGCCATTTTACTATTCCTCATACATGACAAGTCATCTTCCACCTCTATGTCTATAAAAGTTTGTCCTCCATGTCTGGAATGTACTCCTTACCTTCCTTCAAAAGTCAGATCAAGTACCACCTCTATTATAAAACCTTTCCTGAATGTAGCTTCTAATGCTTCCATTCCTCCCTTGAATTATCATATATATTTTGTATATATTAAAATGCATATTATTTCCCCCTAAGACAATACAATGAATATTTAACTTTTTCTGTCTTTATATAGTGGATAGTGCCTGGTATTTTCAGATATTTAAAAATGTTTTCTTCCTTCCTTGTATTTTACATGTTTATTGGATTATTGATTAATCCTGTTTTCTTGAAAGGTATCTATATCACCCTTACTACTAAAGTCATCCCATCCAACATTACTTTCCATCTATTCTACTTATTTTGTAGAGGTAGCATAATGAGTGGCACAATAAATAAAGTGCAAAGCATAGAGTCAGGAAAACATGAGTTCAAATCCTGTCTCTGGTTCTCATTAAGGCAAATCACTTATTCTCATTTTTTTTCCACTGGAAAATGAGGATAATAGTAACACATCACCCAGGAGCATTGTGAGAGTCAAATGAGATAATATTTGTAAAGGATTTAGCATAAGTGTCTGGCATATGCAAGGCATTTAATAAATATTTCCTTTCTTCCTAGTATTTTATCATATACACATTTTCCCTTTCATTAGAATATAAGCTCCATGACTATATTGGTTTTTTCTTTGTATTTTCAGCACTTAGAATTGTACCTGGAACATAAGTATTTAATAAATGATTATTAATTCATATTTCATCTGTAATATAATTACAGCATAAAAAGGCACTTTAAAAACATATGATATTTTACAATTTTATGTATCCTTGAAAATATTGTGTGTAAGTTTTGTTTTTAATACAAAACAGAACTCTTTTCAGTTTCCAGGATTTTAGTTATGACCTGTAAGATCTGCCAATAGGTTTATTGTTATTAGCATTTTAAGTATTATAAACATAATGGCAGTAATAATGACTTGTTTGTGAAGTAGTGTGTGATGCAGAAATGATTAGAGTCAAGAAGAGCAAAGTTTAAGTACAATCTCTGACACATATTAGTTGTGTAACTGTGGAAAAGTCACATTATCTTTCAGTGTCCTTGAGGCTCTCTAAATCACAGCAGATTCACCAATCTGAATCACAGAATCAGTTTTCATACTAGAATTTCTTTATAGTATTAAAATCACAGGTATAAAGAAAAGGGAAATGAAGGTTTTTTGGTTTTGTTTTGTTTTTTAACTTAAAACATGGTTATATTTCAGCTCCCTGAAATGTGTCTATCCAGGCTAATTGCTTTCTTAGTTTTAACTCAGCAGCTATCAATTCTTCATTCTGGGCTATAACAATTCGGGTAAATGTAATGTTTAGTATTGTCAACATTGCTGTTGTCATTAAAAAATATTCTGCACATAAAAGATTGAGGTTAGAAAATTCTTTTTGTATAGTTCTTTCCATCATAAACAAGTGACTGGATAGTACCCAGTTTTTATTGGGCAAACTGATTCACAAAGAATGTAATAAACAGTTGCAGTATGCAGTTCTTATGTACCCCATTTTATAAGCAGGGGGGATTCAGCTATGTGGGAAATCCTGAAAATAATTATCTCTGCTTTCACCATCAGCTGTTCCAAAGGAAATGAAAACAGTTCTGTGGAATCATTGGATTAAAGGGTTATAATTTGATGACCACAAAAGCATTAAAAATTAAATGCAGCTTTACCTTACAGCTTATTTTTCTTCTCATATCCCCAGCTTATTGTATGCATTGACTTACACAACCATAGATAACCTTATTTTTCAATTACAGGCTGACTTCTATTAAACTGGTGAGTTGCTTTGTCTTCTTAGTGTAAAGTTTTCAAAAAAAGAAAAATAATAGAAAATTGCAAGTAGCACATCAAATATCCTATTTCTGTTACACATTCTGCCTAAACCTAAGCAATTATTTGACTTCTGGTGATCCTTTGTTCCTTGGACAATAAGCTTCCTGACATTTTAGAGCAGCAGTTTACAATAATGCTTATACATATGGTTTTGATATTCTATGTTGTTAAAAGAAATCAGCAGGTCTAGACAGCAGTTTATTTTTTAAATAAATAGTAATGATAGGCTGGATTCTAAGTGAAGGAGTGTACTAAATGCCTAATTCAAAAGAAGAATCAATAGGCTCTAGTAAATAACTGCTTATAGTATGCAGAGGAAGAAAAAAGAAAATTCTCGATGCCTTAAATGTGCCCATTTTTCTTTTTTTTTTTAAATTCTACATTTATTTAAACAACCATTTATTATCTTTTTCTTCCTTTATTCTATCCCCAGCTAAAAATAAAGAGAAGAAAATCTACATAATGAAAATACAGAGTTCAGAAAAACAAACCCTAAAGTTGGCCATGCCCACAGATTCATATTTCATTCTATATTTGAGTCCATCATCTCTTTGCCAGGAGGTAGTTGGAGCATGTACTTCTTTCCTGGGTACTGTGAATACAGCATAGCCCAGCTTTTTCCCTTCACAAGGTTTACATGTGATTTTATTTTTATAAGCACCCACATCTACACACACACACACACACACACACACACACACTTAGTGAGTTGCTAGTAATTTCTCTATTTTAAACACATCATAATAATTTCCTTTTTCTAGAGTTCTTGTACCTGGTTGGTCCTCTCAATTCTTCAAGCTAACTGTTAGTGGACTATAACATAATAAACTGATTTCTAAAGACTCCATTGGAGTCTATTAACTAAGAAAAGATTGAGGACTGGAAATATGAACACATTAAAATTTGAAAATGATTAGTGCCAAACATTTTGATATAGTATTCTGGTGATCTATTCAGGAATTGATCATTACATTAGCACATTGCACATTACTATTTTCATTTTTTATTATAAACTTAAATAAAATAAATGAACGTTATTATGAACTCAATAAACACAAACATTTTCCTATACAAATGTAAAAAATGTGACCAGAAATCCAGGAGTTGATAAGAAAGCTGCATATAGGTTAGCACAACTTGAGCCTTAGGCCTGTGGTCCAATAAAGTTCTGCATAACTTTATTGTCTCTGAAGGGGATAAAAAAAGGAGAGAGGGAAGTAGGTATCACAACATACATGTCAAAATAAATTTACTTTGGTCAAGGGACATTTTATGTACTTGTTCTTTCCTCGGTAAATGATCTTTTTAAACAAGTTCTGAAAAGGTCTAGGACTTAATGACAACTATCACAATGTCATTCATAAAAAAGAAACATCTGGAAGACCTCATCATCAATAACAAATCTCTCTTAAATTTGGATTATATATTTTATTTCTTCCATTACAGTAGCAAATATCTCTGACTAGCATCTATTTTGTTATTTCATTTTGTAATTAGAGAGTCACTGAACAGGGTTATTACTGTCCTATTTTTGAAGAATATTGAATGATTACTTTATGAAATATGAATGAGATACCTTGTTGAAAATAAATCTTTGATTTGGTGGTTTTTAAAACAATAATAGCCTTTGATTTTTAAAATACACACAAAGACAGTTTTCAACATTCACCCCTCTAAAACCTTGTGTTCCAAATTTTTCTCTCCCTAGACAGCAAATAATCCAATATAGACTAAACACATGCTGATTTGGTGTTTTGCTCTATAAGTTAAAGGCTTTTTTATATAAGCAAACAATAAATATACTCATATATATACTCCATCTTTCAGGTAATTGCAACATTGGAAAGATGTGAATATTACTATAAAAGTCTCCTTGTCCCCTTCTTCTTGTTGTTCATCCTTTGTTTTTCTAAGAGAACTGATAGGGCAGAACCAAGATAGCAGAGAGGATACATGTTTCTTTCTGACTTTGTCCCATGTCCCTCAGACTAATTAGCAAATGCAGCCTCTGAATTAGTTCTGGATTGACAAAAATCCACGAATATTGGGAGTGTAACAAATTACCAGCAGAAGATAATTTTGAAGCTCTCCAGAAAAGGTCTGTTTCAATTGAGCATGGAAGGAGATGGGCCAACCTCAAACAGACTGCAGACACTGAGTGCAGGCAGTACAGACCTGAGGTGGTGAGATTCCCTGCAACAGAGGATCTACAGAGAGGAATTTACAGCAGCATTAGCTACTATGCCCAGGCTGCAAGCCAGTAGACCAGCAGAGAAGTTATAAAAATCCAACACAAATACAAAAGTTAAAAAGTGAACCCCCAAATGCCAGAATCTCACAGGACCTGGCCAGGCTCACAAGAAGCCAGAAAAGAAACAATTCAAATACTAAGGAGCCACAATAAAGATTACCCAGGGCTAGCAGCTTCCAACTTAAAGGATTGAAAGGCCTGGAATCTACTATTCTGAACAGCAAAGATACTTGGAATGCAGCCAAAAATAAACTAGCCTGCTAAACTGAGCATTTTCTTTCAGGGAAGAAAATGGAGATTCAACAAATGAATTCCATTTATTTCTGATGAAAAGACAAGAGCTAAATAAAAAAAAATTGACATCCAAATATAGAACTCAAGAGAAAGATAGAAAGGTAAAAAGAAAAATTTTGAGAATTGTATTTCTGTTATGGGTATATATAGAGAGTGCATGTATAATTTGATTTTACGATTATGATATAAAAAGAAACTAGAGGTGAAAAGGGGGTTATAAAGAAAAAAGAAAAATGGAGGAAAAATGAGGGAAATTACATCACACAAGGAGGTAAAGAAAACCTATTATAATTGAGGGAAAGAAGGGAGGGGGATGAACATTGTATGAATCTTACTCTCATCAGATTTGGCTCAAAGAAAAAATATTAGACATAACTAGTTTCACAGAAAAACTTCTCTCACCTTATAGAAAAATGGAAGGGGAAAGGGAAAGGATAGGCTAAATAGAAGGGAAAACAGAAATAGTAGGAGAAAGGTATAAGAAAAGGGGAGGGTTGCTTGAGACACGTGGTGCTAATAAGTAAAATACTGGGGAGGAGGAAAAGGAGAAAAGGAAAGAGAAAAGTATAATTAGGGGTAAATAAGATGTCAGGAAATACAGAATTAGTAGTTTTAACTGCAAATGTGAATAGCGTGAACTCTCCCATAAAACAGAAATGGATAGCATACTGGATTAAAAGCTAGAATTCTACAATATGTTGTTTACAAAAAACACATTTAAAGCACAGTGATACATACAAAGTAAAAGTAAAAGGCTAAAGCAGAATCTATTATGCTTCAGGTGAAATTAAAAAACAAAAACAAGGATGGGCATCCTGATCTCAGATCAATCAAAAGCAAAAGTGATCTAATTAAAGAGATAAGGAAGGAAACTATATCTTGCTAAAAGGTAGCATAGATAATGAAGCAATATCATTACTAAACAAATATGCCCCAAGTGGTGTAGCATAGAAATTCCTAAATGAGAAGTTAAGCAATCTGCAAGAAGAATTAGCAAAACTCTACTCAACCTTGCTCTCTCAGAACTAGATAAATCAAACCACAAAATAAGTAAGAAATAATATAAGGAGGTAAATAAAATGCTAGAAAGGTTAGTTATGATAGATCTTTGGAGAAAATTGAATGGAGACAGAAAGGAGTATGCTTTCTTCTTGGCAGTTCATGGGACCTGCATAAAATTTGACCATATATCAGGACATAAAGACCTCAAAATCAAATGCAGAAAGACAGAAATAGTAAGTGCATGTTTTTCAGATAATGATGAAATAAAAATTACATTCAATAAAATGCCAGGGGAAAATAGACCAAAAAGAAATTGGAAACTAAATAATCTCATCTTAAAGAATGAATGGGTGAAACAACAAATCATAGATACAATTAATAATTTCATACAAGAGAATGACAATAACATACCAAAGGGGAAATTTTATATCTCTTGATGCTTACTTGCATAAAATAGAAAAAGAGAAGATCAATGAGTTGGGCTTGCAATTAAAAAAGCTGGGGGGAAAAAACAAATAAAAACCCCCAATCAAATATTAAACTTGAAATTCTAAAAATAAAAGGAAAGATTAATAAATTGAAAGTAAAAACTTTCATTTTTTGAATTAATAATTCATTGAATTAATAAATAATTGAATTATTTATTCAATTGAATAATTGAATTAATAAATAAAACTGAATTGATTTCACACAAAAAATAGATAAACCTTTAATTAATTTGATTAGAAAAAGGAAAATCAAATTGTTAATCTCAAAAATGAAAAGGGAGAACTTTTCACCAGTGAAGAGGAAATTAGACCAATAACTAGAAGTTATTTTGCCCAACTTTGTGCCAATAAATTTGATAGCCTAAGTGAAATGGATGAATACCTACAAAAATATAGATTGCCCAGATTAACAGAAGAGAAAATAAATTTCTTAAATAGTCCTACTTTAGAAAAAGAAATAGAACAAGCTATAGTAACTCCCTAAGAAAAAAATCTCCAGGGCCAGATGGGTTTACATGTGAATTCTACCAAACATTTAAAAAACAATTAACTATAATACTACATAAACTATTTGAAAAAATAGGGAAAGAAGAACTCCTACCGACTTCTTTTATGACACAGACATGGCACTGATACGTAAACCAGGTAGGATGAAAACAGAGAAAGAAAATTATAGACCAATTTTCCTAATGAATATTGATGCAAAAATCTTAAACAAAATATTACCAAAGAGATTACAGAAAGTTAAGATAAGGTTGAAATGGGTTCATGATCTAGAGATAAAGAATGATATTATAAACAAATTAGAAGAACATAGGATAGTTTACCTGTGGAGGAGGAAGGAATTTGTGACCAAAGAAGAACTAGAGACCATTATTGATCACAAAATAGAAAATTTTGATTATATTAAGTTAAAAAGTTTTGTACAAACAAAACTAATGCAGACAAGATTTGAAAGGAAGCAATAAATTGGGAGAACATTTTTATATTCAAAGGTTCTGGTAAAAGCCTCATTTCTAAAATATATAGAGAATTGACTCAAATTTATAAGAATTCAAGCCATTCTCCAATCGATAAATGGTCAAAGGATATAAACAAACAATTTTTCAGATGAAGAAATTGAAACTATTTCTAGTCATATGGAAAGGTGCTCTAAATGTCTATTGATAAGAAAAATGCAAATTAAAACAATTCTGAGATACCACTACATACCTCTCAGATTGGCCAAGATGACAGGAAAAAATAATGATGAATGTTGGAGGAGATGTGGGAAAACTGGGACACTAAGGCATTGTTGGTGGAACTGTGAATGGATCCAACCATTCTGGATAGCAATTTGGAACTATGTCCAAAGGGCTATCAAAATGTTCATATTCTTTGAGCCAGCAGTGTTTCTACTGGGCTTATATATCTTAAAGGAGGGAAAGGGACTCACATGTGCAAAAATGTTTGTGGTAGCCATTTTTATAATGGCAAGACACTGGAAATTAAATAGATGCTCAAAGAATGAAGAATAGCTGATTAAATTATGGTATATGAATATTATGGAATATTATTGTTGTATAAGAAATGACCAGCAGGATGATTTCAAAGAGGCCTGGAGAGACCTACATGAACTGATGCTAAATGAAATGAGCAGAACCAGCAGATCATTATACACAGCAATAAGATGATATGATTAACAATTCTGATGGACATGGCACTCTTCAACAATGAGATGATTCAAACCAGTTCCAATTGTTCAGTGATGAAGAGAGCCATCAAGATCCAGAGAGAAGACTGTGAGAACTGAATGTGTTTCATAACATAGCATTTTCACTATTTTGTTGTTGCTTGCTTGAATTTTATTTTGTTTCTTTTTTTTTTTACTAGTTTGATTTGATTTTTCCTGTGCAATTGTGTAAGTATGTATGCATACATTAGATTTAACATATATTTCTGCCATGTTTAATATATATTGGATTACTTACTATCTAGGAGAGAACATGGGATTGGGGGGGGGGAATTGGAACACAAGGTTTTGCAAGGGTTAATGTGAAAAATTGTCCATGCATATGTTTTGAAAAATAAAAAGCTTTAATAAAATAAAAAGACCAATATCATCACAATGTATAATGGGTAGTGTTTTGACTTGTAAGTGAATTGGATTTAAATGAGGCAAAGTTGCACAAAAATATCAGCTTCATTTTCTCTTCCAGAGTTATTGAAGTTCAGCAACAACAGAAAAGTCAAGATGAGTTGTGATGACCTAGATTGTAGTGGATGACCTTTTGACATTTTCAATGTCTGATCAAGTTTTAAGCACTTCACAGCACCTCTTTCAGTTGCCTTCATAATCATTTGAATAAATTATTCTAATCTATCCATTCTTTGGGGGTTGATTTCACATGCTTTGAGGAGGCATCTCCCCTAATTCATTGAATAGTATAAGAGCTGTCATTTGCTTTCAAACTGATTTAGCCCATCTGCCAAGATCATTTTAGTGGGATGTGATCACTGCATATGTTATAGCCTTTTGGAGCCACAATATCAAGATGGATAATAAATGGACATTAGATGTGGATGAGTAGCTTAGTAAACCCCCATATCACAGATGACAGTTCTCCCTGAATCCCTATATACTTTTGTTCCCTTCTTATGTTATTATAAAGAATATTATTTATGTATGACAGAGTAAAACATAAAACTTTTTTTATAAAGGGAAGAATAAGCATATATGTTGAATGTTGTTAATATTTTTGTATTAAATTTTAGGGATAAATTATATACAAAATTCACATATACCCTCTCTGGCTTTGGTATCATCTATTTCTTCCAGTAGCTTCTTTACTGATTCCTCAATACTTTGAACATTTTGTTTTTATCAATATGGGTTTTCTCTGCACAAATTTGGAATAGATGTAATACTTTTATATAATATAGTATATTATAGTTCTCTTTAGTCATTTTTGGGTCCAAGAGTGTTAGGTCTGATCTACTTGATGATACAACAGTTTGTTATACTTATCTTTGAAGATATTTTTCCATTTCCTTGTTTATTGCCTTCCTTTCATTTTTATCCTTAAATGTCCTAAGTTTAAATAAGATTAATTGTATATCTTGCCAAATTTTCTTAAACTGGCTTTCCACTACTTTTCTCTGCTTTATGAAACATTAATTTTTTCATAAGACTTACAATTGAATTTGTAATCTAAACTAGTGTTTTTCTTGTTGTTGTTTTGCTATTTCTGGTTGGCAAGTGAGTTTGCTGTACAATATCATTTTGGGGGTCTTGGTCTTCTTGATATAGTAAAAGCATAATAGCAATTTAACTTCTGTACAATATTATTAAAGTAGAAGTTAATGTAATTTCTTTTGCTTATTTCCACTTTATCCATAAATTATTTATCCAAATAGTTCAGGTTTGAATTGCTTCAATCATATACCATATTTTTACAATTATTATTCTTTTTATTGTTCTTAAGTCATTCTTCAGTCATGTTTGGTATTTTGTGATCCTATTTGGGTTTTTTTGGCAGAGATACTAGAGTACTTTGCAATGTCTTTTTCTAGCTCACTTTACAGGTGAAGAAACTGAGGCAAAGTATCTAATACTATATTTGAGCTCAGTAAGATGAGTCTTCCTGACTTTAGATCTGACATTCTATATACTGTACCATTTAGTTGCCCATCTTTTTACTAAATCGGATTTATTTTCTGACAAACCAATAGTCTGTTGTACAAAGATAGTTAATTAAGGGCTAATTTCCACATCAATAATATCTGTTAAATAAAAACCTATTTCATTTTTTGTTGTGCTATTTGATATTCTCTTTACCCAGTGGCTACCATTTCCTTTATATTTATTCATTCATTCATTTATTTATTCATTCACTAATTTATTTATTTATATTATAGCTTTTTATTTATAAGATATATGCATGGGTAATTTTTCAGCATTGACAATCGCAAAACCTTTTGTTCCAATTTTTCTCCTCATTCTCCCCTCCCTCTTCCCCAGATGGCAGGTAGACCAGTACATGTTAAATATGTTAAAGTATATGTTAAATACAATATGTGGATACATATCCATACAGTTATTTTTCTGCACAAGAAGAATTGGACTTTGAAATAATGTACAGTTAACTTATGAAGGAAATAAAAAATGCAGGTGGACAGAAATAGAGGGATTGGGAATGCTATGTAGTGGTTCACACTCATTTCCCAGAGTTCTTTCACTGGGTGTAAATGGTTCTATTCATTACTGCACAATTGGAACTGATTTGGTTCTTCATTGAAGAGAGCCATGTCCATCAGAATTGATCATTGTACAGTATTGTTGTTGAAGTATATAATCATCTCTTGGTCCTGCTCATTTCACTCAGCATCAGTTCATGTAAGTCTCTCCAGGCCTTTCTGAAATCATCCTACTGGTCATTTCTTATAGAACAATAATATTCCATAACGTTCATATATCACAATTTATTCAACCATTCTCCAATTGATGGGCATCCACCCAGTTTCCAGTTTCTGGCCACTACAAAGAGGTCTGCCACAAACATTTTTGCATATATAGGTCCCTTTCCCTCCTTTAAGATCTCTTTGAGATATAAGCTCAGTAATAACACTGCTGGATCAAAGGGTATGCAGTTTGATAACTTTTTGAACATAGTTCCAAATTGCTCTCCAGAATGGCTGGATGTATTCACAATTCCACCAACAATGTATCAATGTCCCAGTTTTCCCACATCCCCTCCAACATTCAGCATTATCTTTCCCTGTCATTCTAGCCAATCTGACAGGTGTATAGTGGTTGTCTCAGAGTTGTCTTAATTTGCATTTCTCTGATTAATAATGATTTGGATATCTTTTCCTATGGCTAGAAATAGTTTCAATTTCTTCATCTGAGAATTGTCTGTTCATATCCTTTGACCATTTATCAATTGGAGAATGACTTGATTTCTTATAAATTAGAGTCAATTCTCTATATATTTTGGAAATGAGTACTTAGTCAGAAACTTTGATTATAAAAATGTTTTCCCAGTTTATTGCTTCCCTTCTAACCTTGTCTGTGTTAGTTTTGTTTGAACAAAAACTTTTCAGTTTGATATAATCAAAATTTTCTATTTTATGATCAATAATGATGTCTAGTTCTTCTTTGGTCACAACTTCCTTACTCCTCCACAGGTCTTAGAGGTAAACTATCCTATGCTCTTTCAATTTATTTATAATCTCATTCTTTATGCCTAGGTCAGGAACCCATTTTGCCCTTATCTTGGTGTACAGTGTTAAGTGTGGGTCAATGCCTAATTTCAGTCATAATAATTTCCAATTTTCCCAGCAGTTTTTGTCAAACAGAGAATTCTTATGCCAAAAGCTGGGGTCTTTGGGTTTGTCAAACACTAGATTATTAAAGTTATTGACTATTTTGTCCTTTGAACCTAACCTATTCCATTGATCAACTAATCTATTTCTTAGCCAATACCAAAAGATTTTGTTTTATATTTTATAGTCACTGCGATTATTATATACTTTTAGATCTGGTACAGCTAAGCCACCTTCATTTGATTTTTTTTTTTGATTAGTTCCCTTGAAAATCTTGACCTTTTCTTTTTCTAGATGAATTTTGTTATTTTTTCTAGGTCACTAAAATAATTTTTTTGGAGCCTGGTATAGCACTAAATAAATAGATTAGTTTAGGTAGCATTGTCATCTTTATTATATTTGCTTGCCCTATCCAAGAGCACATAATATTGTTTAGATCTGACTCTGTGTGGAAAGTGTTTTGTAGTTTTTCTCATATAGTTCCTGATTTTCCCTTGGCAGATAGATTCCCAAATATTTTATACTATAATAATTACTTTAAATGGAATTTCTCTTTGTAACTCTGTTATATTTTGTTAGGGGTATATAAGAATGTTGATGACTTATGTGGGTTTATTTTGTATCCTGCAACTTTGCTAAAGGTGTGGATTATTTCTAATAGCTTTTTAGTAGAATCTCTGGAGTTCTCTAAGTATACCATCATATCATCAGCAAAGAGTGATAATTTGGTTTCCTCATTACCTCCTCTAATTCCTTTAATCTCTTTCTCAACTCTTATTGCTGAAGCTAGCATTTCTAATACAATATTGAATAGTAATGTTGATAGTGGGCAACCTTGTTTCACTCCTGATCTTATTGGGAATGGTTGAAATTTATCCCCATTACACATGATGCTTACTGATGATTTTAAATAGATGCTGCTGATTATTTTAAGGAAAAGTCCATTTTATTCCTATAATCTCAAGTGTTTTTAATAGGAATGGATGATGGATTTTATCAAATGCTTTTTCTGCATCTATTGAGATGATCATATGGTTTTTGTTAGTTTGGTTATTGATATAGACAATTATGCTAATAGTTTTCCTAATATTGAACCAGCTCTGCATTTCTGGTATAAATCCTACTTGGTCATGGTGTATCCTGGGGATGATTTTCTGTAGTCTTGTTGCTAATATTTTATTTAAGATTTTAGCATCAATATTCATTAGGGAGATTGGTCTATAATTTCCTTTCTCTGTTTTCAACCTACCTGGTTTAGGTATCAGTACCATATCTATATCATAAAAGGAATGTGGTAGAACTCCTTCATTCCCTATTTTTTCAAATAGTTTATATAGCATTGGAGTTAATTGTCTTTAAATGTTTGGTAGAATTCACATGTAACTCCATCTGGTCCTAGGGATTTTTTCTTAGGGAGTTGATTAATAGCTTGTTCTATTTATTTTTCTAAAATGGGACTATTTAAGCAATTTATTTCCTCTTCTGTTAATCTGGGAAGCCTAGATTTTTTAAGATAGTCATCCATTTCACTTAGATTATCAAATTTGGGCAAAGTAACTCCTAATTGTTGCTTTAATTTCCTCTTCATTGGTGGAAAGTTCTCCCTTTTCATTTTTAAGACTACTACTTTGATTTTCCTCTTTTCTTTTTCTAATCAGATTTACCAAAGGTTTATCTATTTTATTGTTTTTTTCATAAAACCAACTCTTAGTTTTATTTATTAATTCAATAGTTTTTTTTTAACTTTCAATTTTATTAATTTCTCCTTCTAATTTTATAATTTCAAGTTTTGTATTTGATTGGAGGTTTTGAATTTGGTCTTTTTCTAGCTTTTTAAGTTGCAAGACCAATTTATTGATCTTCTCTTTCTCTATTTTATTCAAGTAAGTCTCTAAAGATATAAAATTTTCCCTTATTACCACTTTGGCTGCATATCACAAATTTTGGTATGATGTCTCATTGTTGTCATTTTCTTGGGTGAAATTATTAATTGTGTCTATAATTTGCTGTTTCACCCAATCATTCCTTAGGATGAGATTATTTAGTTTCCAATTGCTTTTTGGTCTATTTACCCTTAGCTTTTTGTTGAATGTAGTTTTTATTGTATCATAATCTGAAAAGAATGCATTTACCATTTCTGTCTTTCTGCATTTAATTTTGAGGTATTTATTTCCTAATATGTGGTCAATTTTTGTATTGGTTCCATGAACTGCTGAGAAGAAAGTGTATGCCTTTCTTTCTCCATTCAGTTTTCTCCAAAGATCTGTCATACCTAACTTTTCTAATATTCTATTTACCATTTTAATTTCTTATTTGTTTTGTGGTTTGATTTAGCTAATTCTCAAAGTGCAAGGTTGAGATCTCTCCTTATTATAGTTTTACTGTCTATTTCTTCTTGAAACTCTCTTAACTTCTCCTTTAGGAAGTTAGATGCTATACTACTTGGTACATATATGTTTAGTACTGATATTGCTTCATTGTCTATGCTACCCTTTAGCAAGATATAGTTTCCTTTCTTATTCTTTTAATTAGATCAATTTTTGCTTTTGTTTGATCTGAGATAAGGATGGTTACCCCTGCTTTTTTGACTTCACCTGAAGCATAATAGATTCTGCTCCAGCCTTTTACCTTTACTCTGTATGTTTCTCCCTACTTTAAATGTGTTTCCTATAAACAACATATTGTAGGGTTGTGGCTTTTGATCCAATCTACTATTTGCTTTATGGGGGAGTTCATCCCATTCACATTTATTGTTAAAACTACTAATTCTGTATTCCCTGCCATTTTATTATCCCCAGATTATACTTTTCTCTTTCCTTTCCCCCTTACCCCTCTCCCCAATATTAAACTTATGAGCACCACTTGCCTCAAGCAGCTCTCCCTCTTTAGAATCCCTCTCTCCCCTTTAGAATACTTCCCCCTTTCTTGTACCTTTCCCTTATTACTCTTTCCCTTTTCCCTTTTCCTCTTCCACTTTTTAATGAGGTGAGAGAAGTTTCTCTGTAAACCAAATATGTCAATTATTTTCTCTTTGAGCCAAATCTGATGAGAGTAAGATTCACATAATGTTTCTCTCCCTCTCTAAATTCTCTCAGATATGATAGGTTTCCTTTGCCTCTTTGTGGGATGTAGTTTCCCTCTTTTTATCTCTCCTTTCCCCTTTTTTTTATACTATTCCCTTTCCATTTCTACTTCCCTTTTTAATATTATATCAGTAAAATAAAATTATACATGCACTTTTTATGTATATCCATAATAGAAATATAGTTATCAAGAGTTCTTTTTCCTTTTTCTGCTTTTCTTGAGTCTTATAGTTGTAGGTCAAATTTTTTGTTTAGCTCTGTTTTTTTTTCTTTAGAAACAAATGGAATTTACCTGTTTCATTGTGTCCATCTTCTTCCCTGGAAGAAAATGCTCAGCTTAGCTAGGTAGTTTATTCTTGGCTGCATTCCAAGTTCTTTTGCCTTTCAGAATATCAAATTCCAGGCCCTTTGATCCTTTAATGTGGGAGCAGCTAGATCCTGAGTAATCCTTATTGTGGCTCCTCAGTATTTGAATTGTTTTTTTTCTGGCTGCTTGTAATATTTTTTCCTTAGTCTGATAGTTCTGAAATTCAGCCACAATATTCCTTGGAGTTTTTATTTCAGAGTATTTTTCAGAAGGTGGTAGATGAATTCTTTCAATGCCTGGTTTACCTTCTGATTCTATTACATCTGGGCAGTTCTCTATAGGGTCTTTTTTTCATCATAATTTTAGGGAAGTCCAATAATCCTCAGATTATCTTGCCTAGATCTATTTTCCAGGTCTGTTGTTTTTCCAAGTAGATATTTAACATTTTTTTCTATTTTTTCTTTTTTCTTTTCTTTTCTTTTCTTTTTTTTTTTTTGGTTTTGCTTGACTGATTCTTGATGTCTCAATGAATCATTCATTTCTATTCAGTTCTGATTTTAATGAATTATTTTCTTCATTAGCTTTTTAAACTTATTTTTATATATGTTCAATTTAGTTTTTAAATGAATTGTTTTGCTCTATGGAATTTTTTTCCATTTCACTTTTTTTTAACTGAGTTATTTTCTTTTTCCAATTCACAAATCCTACCTTCTTGGGATTTCTTTATCTTTTCCAATTCACAAATCCTACTTTCCTGGGAGTTCTTTATCTTTTCCAATTCACAAATTCTGTTTCCTAGGGAGTTCTTTACCTTTTCCAATTCACATCTCAGGAAGTTGTTTTCTTTTTCCACTTTATCAAATTTTTCTTTAAGTGAGTTATATGCCCTTTTTGTACTCTCTTGCATAGCTTCTCTTTCCTAGCTTCTCTTTCCTTTTCCCATTTTTCTTCTAGCTTTCTTTTATGATTTTTTATAATTTCTTCTAGGAGAGTCTTATGTGATGGGGAGCAATTACTCCCCCTTTGGGCTTTTGTCTGGAGACTCTGTTATTAGTCTCCTCAGGGTTGAAAACATGCTCTCTTTCTTACTCATTATTTTTTAAAACCATTAGGATCTGCCTTCGGGGCCAGGGGATTACCAGCTTCCTCTGCAGAGCAGGGATAGATAAATAGATAGCAGCTATCTTGCAAATGGATTGCTAAGAGCGGTGGAGCTGCAGAAGTGCCCTGGGAAAAGCATTTCACTGGAAGTGTCTCTGCCCTGGGAAGTGTGGCCCCACTATGGAAGTTTGGTTGCCCTGGCCAGAGCCCGCTGGTGTGCAGATTTGTGGCTGCCCCAAGCAAAAGCCCCATCCTGCAGAATGCAGCTGCACAGCTGTGCTTTGGTCTGTGCTGAGTCACTTCCTGTTTGGGGTGGGTATAGCCAGATCCTGTTAGATTCTGGTGTTTTGGGGAGTATACTCTATCTTTGGCCTTTTTGTAACTTCTCTACTGATCTACTGCTTTGCAACCAAAGCAGAGCAGTCAACCTGTGGTAGAATCCTCCCTGCAAAATCTCTGCATGCAGAGACCACCTCCTGCCCCTTGTACACTCAGTGTGTTAGCCCCTGGATCTGCCTCCCTGCCTCTGCTGGCCTGCTCCCACTGATCAGGACAAATTTTTTCTGGCAATCTTCCAGATTATTTTTGTCTGGTAGTTTGTTGTACTCCCAGTATTTGTGGTTTTTCCCAGTCAAGCACTATTTCTGAGACTAAATTTGGTAATTAATAGGGTGTGTAGAAGAGGAGCTTAGAATGACAGAAGTGTCTTCTCTGCCATTTTGGCTCTACTCCCCCCCCCCCCCCCCGCGCATTTCTTTTAGCAAAGAAAATGTTTTTTATACCAAATCATGAAGCTTTTATGTAGTGTATGTACATTCGTTTTCTCTCAGTTCTTATTCCTGAGTCATGCTCTTGTCATCTTCATTTTTTCCTCCTTCATGCAATCCTTCTTAAAATCTACCAACATTACAGATGTAACCTTATCAAGACAGAATGCAGTAGGATTATCACTTCCTTGTCTCCAAACAATATAGCTCTATAAAGTCTAAGATAATACTCCTTTTTTGAGTAGCCATATCACATTTAAAAAATCTTTTTCATATAGTCTCTACATATTGATACATCACATCATTGCTTCATATTGTGCTTGTAGTTCATTAAGCCTTGCTCCCATCCCCAGCTCTTTTTCAGATAAACTAGACTCTAGTTATACATCTACTATCTTGTGCTTTCAAAGTTCAATTCATTTTCAATAAGTTTTAAGACTACATTTATCCCTATTAAATTCTATATTATTGGCTTTGTCTGTGTTCTAATCTGTCTATATGATTTTGGATCTTGATTCATTTGTGATCTAACATATTAGCTTTGATAAACATTCTATTAATGCAGTTGCCTATAACATAAATCTGTGTAGCATTCCATTAAGAGTCTCTTTTCTAGTTATCATTGCACTAGGATTATTTTTTGGGACAGGACATTCAACTAATTTTGAATTAACTTAGTTAGGATATGATATACTCTACATTCTTCATGTTAAGTCAAATCAAATTAATAGAAATTTATCAAATTCCTACTCAGCTAGACACTAAGAATATAAAGTAAAAAGCAGTCCCTGACTTCACAACTTAATGGAGGAAACAATCTGAAAACAAATATGTACAAAGCAAGTTATATGTTGAATAAATACCAAATAATCTCAGAGGAAAGTCAATAAGATTAAAAAAGACTATGAAACACTTCTTTTATAAGGTGATATTTTAGATACAATGTGAAGAAAGCAAGGATATATAGGTGGCAAAAATGAGAAAAGTGACTTATAAGCATAGTCAAGGGATGGAATAGCTAATGTGAGGATAAACAGGATAACAAAGAACAACGAATGACATGAAGTATAAAAAGGCAGAAAAAGCAGGAAGTTTCAGGTTATGAATAGTCTTAAAGGATAAACAAAAGTTTTCAGACTGAATTCATAATTTTTCATTGAGTTTGACTCATAGTTGTTGAATTTAAGATGTGTGCAGAATACCTGGCTTGAGATGTCCAATGGGTAGTTGAATATGCCAGACTAGGACCCAGGAGATAGGTGATGGCTAGACAAATAAATATGGGAATAATAGGAAGCCACTGTAGTTGAAGAAAGAAAATGACATAGTTAGACCTTGTCTCGACCGGCGAGACCACGTTACTCGTGTGGGCTTCGAGGGGGGATCCAGCCTGAGGAGAAATGAGCGAGAAAGAGGAGGGAGATGAGGCTGATTGTTGCCAAGGTCTCAGTTTATTGCTCTCAGGATACAACTTATATAGGAAAAAGCATGGGAAAGAGAAGTAGGGTGGTCTGGGAAAGGAACATGGGCTATAGCTGGTCCAGTGAGCAGGAACATAGTGTGGTGACAACTCAAGATTGATTCTCAAGACCGTTTTGCCCGGTTGCAGTTCTCAGGATTGTTTGACCACCTGCTCAATTCTGTTGCAGCAAGGGGTGGGGAAAAGGCACCTGGGCTAGGGTCATGAGAAAGGCACCTGGGCAGGGGCCTTCGGCTTCCAACAAGACCTGAAATTTTAAGAAAGTCAATTTGTACACAGTGGAAAAAGAATTGATATAGGGAGGGATTTGAGACCAACAGACAAAGATAGACACAGAGAGAGACAGACAGTCAGACAGAGATAGAGAGATAGAGACAAAGAGAGAGAGATAGAGAATGAGAGAGGGAGGGAGGGAGGAGGAAAGAGAGAAAGGGAAGGAAGGAGTGAGGGAGGGAGGGGGAGAGAGAGAGAGAGAGAGAGAGGAGAGAGAGAGAGAGAGAGAGAGAGAGAGAGAGAGAGAGAGAGAGAGAGAATAAGGATTCAAAGAAGACACATAGGTGGCAAACCTAAGTAACTGGAAATATGATGGAGCCCACAACAGTAATAGAAAATTTAAGAACAAAGGACTTTGGGGGGAAAGATTGCCTAGTGAAATAGTACAGAAGGGGAAAAGGATCTATGACAATGCATTGGGGGAACACTTACAATCAGTAAATGTGACCTGAATAAACATCTAGCAAAAGAGACTCCAGAGTGAAAAAACAGGTAGAGAACACTGTCCTAAAATTTTAGAGATAAAAGAGTATTAAGGAGAAGAAGATAATAGACAATATCAATGGCTGCAGAGAGGTCAAAAAGGATAAGGACTGGGAAAAAGAACATTAGATTTGTCAATTAAGAGACCATTAGTAACTTTAGAGAGAGATCTAGTTTCATGAAGAAGTCACAAGCCAGACTGCAAAGTTAACAAGAGAGTGAGAGGAGAGAAATAGAGATATCTATTGTAGATAATTTCCAAATGTTTAGCCATAGAAGAGAACGGATATTAGCTAACAGGTTTGGGAGGCTAAAGGAAATATGGGTATGCTTATAAGTAATAGGGAAACAATCAGTTGACAGGAAGTTGTTGAAGATAAGTGAGAAGATATAAGGGACAAATAGCTGAAGGAGACAGAATGAAATAGATTCACATCTGTATGTAGAGGAGTTTGCCTGGCCAAAAAGAAGAGCAAAGGAGTATGGTAACAGAAAATATCTGATTAATGTAATATGAAGTTGGAAGTGTTTGGAAGGAGGTCTCAACAAATAGCCTTATTTTTTTTCAAAGAAATATGAGGCAAGGTCCTCAACTATAAGGGTAAGAAATGAAAAAAAAAAAAAAAAACTATGGGATATTTAAACAGGAATGTAAAAGTTTAGAAAAGGTACCATGTTGAATGCATATTATAAATGGCACCTTGCCTATAGATGAATGTTTCTATTATGGGACTGTGTTATTTCATAAAAGGGTACATAAAAACAGAGCGAGAAAAGGGGAATAAACAGTGATTGATGTGCTAGCATCAAATTGAGGTCAGCAATGAGCAAAAGATGAAATTTGTGGTCTCAGAAAGAAAAGAGCCTTGAGGGCAGTGGGTAAGTAGAAAGGGAGAAAAATTCAGAAGGGGAGGAAGGGAAAGTGACACTACTTTGGTGTTGGGAAGGGATTCCCCTGATAAATAGTCCCACAAGCAATGTAAGATGAAGAACTTAAGACAAGATAAGGCCAAGATTTGGCCATTGTCAATGCTGTAAAATTACCCATGCATATAACTTGTAAATAAAAAGCTATTAAAAATTACAAAAAAAAAAAAAGACTAGATAAGGCCTAGAGGTTTGAATATTTGAAAAAAATCTTCTTTTCCTGGGAGAGTGAAGGAGAGGAAACCTATATGGTTAATTGGCACCTAGAGGAGTGGACTAAACATATGATGATTTGTTTGGAAAATCTAAGAAAATCAGCAAAGATACTAATTGAAATAATGAATTGTTATAGTAAAGTTGCAGGGTACACAATAAATCTTCAAAAAAATTAACATTTATATATAATACTTACAAAATAAAACAAAAAGGCAATAGTAAAAAGGCAAATCCCATTCCAAATTACTACAAAATTTATAAAGGTCAACCTCCCAAAACATACAAAAGACCTGTGTATATTCAATAGCAAAACATTCCTTAAAGAAATAAAAAAGTATCTAAATAGCTGGAGGAATATTCCATGCTCATGAGTAGCCTTGCCTTTATAATAAAAAGGACAATATTATCTATAATACTTTAAACTTTTAATAGTATATCAAACAAGTCACCAAAAGGATACTTTACAAAATTTGATAAAATAATAACAAAATTCATTTGTTTTAAAAAAAAAAAGATCTAGAATACCAAAGGAAATAATAAAAAGAAATAAGAATGAAGAGGAAATAGGACTTCCAGAATTCAGAATATATTAAAAAGCAGCAGTTGTTGAAACTTTTGGCATTGGTTAAAAAATGGACAAAAGAGATTCAGAAGCAACAAAACTCAATAATTTGCTCTTGATAAAATAGAAAATATAAGTTACCTAAGGAAAAACTCCTTATTCGATTAAAAAAAAAAAAAACAAACAAAAAAAAAAAACTAGAAAGTAGTTTAGCAGAAATTATTTTTAGTTCAATAGCTTGCACTATGTTCTATAATACATTCTAAAAGGATACTGATTTTTTTCTCTGATAAGAGTTTTTTATCCAAAATAGAATAATCTATCTATCTATCTATCTTTTTACAGATAGATACCTATGTAATTATTTGTGTGTGTGTGTATATATATATCTGTGTGTGTATAATTATTCCCTAATAGAGAACATGATCAAAGAATATGCACAAATATTTCTTAAAAGAACTTTATAATATCTATAACCATATTCAGAATATTAAGTGTTCACAATAACTAAATATAAGAGAAATTTAAAATATCAAAATATCTCCTCCCTGAAAATTGGCAATATGATAAAAATGGTAATAGCCATTATTGGAGGGATTATGGAATGGTAAATCCATTTATACAATGCTGATGAAACTAAGTTGTTACAATCATTCTGGAAAGATATTGGGAATTGTCCAAATAAAGTGACAAAAATGACTTTTCTCTTTGAAACGAAGATTGTTACCATACTTATGCCCAAGAGAGTCATCTACGAGAAAAATAGTTCCCATATATTCCAAATTATTTATGGCAGCACTTTTGTGATCGCTAAGAATTTGGAAACAAAATATGTAGCCATCAGTTGAACAATGACCAAACAAACTGAGATACATGAATGTCATGAATTAATTCTGTTTTAAGAAATGTTGAGTGTAAAGAATATAGAGAAGCAGGAAAACATCTATATGAACTTATACAGAGTAAAAGAATGACAGTAAAAAAAAATCAAATGTAAATGTAGTAAAATTATAAAAATTGAGTGGTATATAAATGAAAAGATATGACAAAATATCCCCAACTTTTTTTCTTTTTGGATGCAGGAGATCTACAAATGTTACACACTGTACATATTTTCAGAATTTTTTTATGTACCAATCAATTTGCTAAGTGTTTTTCCCCTCTAAAAATACTATTTGCCATTTGGGATGGCCCCCTGGAAGGGGCAGAGGGAGGAGGAAGAAGACATGTGAAACTAAGATAAGATTTTAAAAAATACATGGAAAACATCAATAAAAACTATTTTTAAAAAATATAGTGTTTTCCATATTTAAAATGTATTGTATTACCTGCCATCTAAGGGAGGGGATGGGGGGAAGAAGGAGAAAAATTTGAACAGAAGATTTCAGAAAATTACCCATGCATATGTTTTGTAAATAAAAAACTATAATAATAGTAATAAAACATTGTGCTTTTTTTTTTTAAATCAGGGACCATCTCCTTTTTCTATTTTTATCTCCAATGCTTAACATAATAGCTTATACATATAATATGTTCCAAAGACATTCATTCATTCATTCATTCATTCATATAGCAGCAATGGTAGAATTTCATTAATGAAAAGGCAGGTTTTTTTTTTTTTTTTTCCATGAGAAGCACAGGATAGTAAGGAAATGCTGTAATTTCCCAAGAGCAATCAAACCTGCAATCTTCTTTCCTATTCAACTCTGGAACCAATAACCCATTTCAGATATATATACATTTATGACATAGATGGAATAATATTTCTAGATTAGGAAAACGATCAATATAATTGATCATGGCTTTTTTTCCTAAAAAACAAAAACAAAACAAAACAAAACAAAACAAAAAATCAGAAATACATGACTATCTCAATAGATTCAGAAAATGCCTTTTTTTTACAAAGTACAGAATTCATTTCTATTTAAAACCTTACAAAATAAAAGTATAAATTAATACTATAAAAAAGCATTTTTCTAAAACCAAGAGCAAGCATTATATGCAATATGGTTACACTAGAATTGTTTTCAATAAATATGAGTAAAGCAAAAATGCCCATTCTTCCCACTATTTGATAGAGTTTGTAAATGCTTGCAGCAGCAATAAGATAAGAAAAAGAAATTAAAGATATAAAGATATGTAGAGAGGAGATAAAACTACTTCTCTTTACTCGTGTGATGCTATGCTTGGAAAATTATATTCAACAAAAATACTGATTGAGATAATAGCTTCAGTAAAGATCCAGGCTACAAAACATATAGGATTTCTACATATTAACAGTAAAAATCCAACAAGGAAAAATATAAACTGAAGTCCCATCTCAAATAACTACAAAATGGATTCAATATCTGGGGATCAACATACCTATGTAAACAAAAGAGTTGTAAAGATTCAATCACAAAGTGATCCTTAAAGAATAAGGAAGAGCTTAAACAACTAGAGAAATGTTCATTGTTCCTGCCAAGGCTGTGGAAATTTAATTAAAATAGCAATACTAACCAAATTAATTTATACTTTTAAAGCTATGTCAAACAAATTATCAAAGGAATATTTTTTAAAAACTTGATAAAATGACAAAATTCATTTGGAAAAACAAAATATCTGGAACATCAAAGGATATGATGAAATATTAAAGAAAATGATGAAAAGAAAAAAAGATCAAAAGAAGCATAACACTTTGAGACCAAAAACTATATTATAAAGCAGCAGTCATCAAAACTATTTGGTATAGAAGAGGCTAGCTGGATAGAATACCAGCCCTGGGGTCAGGAGGATTTGATTTCAAACCCAGCCTCCACCACTTGATATTTAACTAGCTTTGTGAACCTGGGTAAGTCATTTGACTGATTACCTTGCCTGACAAACAAAACAAAATTAAAAAAAAAACTGTCTGGAAGAATTTTAAAAATACAGAGATAGATCACTGGAACAGAGTGAGCAAAGGAAAAATCAAGAATTATCAAATTCAACAACTCAGTAGTTGATAAAATGGAAAACATCTAGGAAAAACCTTTTATTTGATCAAAAATTTGTTTCTGAAAAAACTAGAAACCAAGCCAGAAATTATCATTAGACCAACATACTGTATCTTCAATAAATTCTAGATAGATAGGAGACTTAATATTAAAAATGTACTATAAACAATTAGAATAGAATGAAATCACAAATTTCTCACAGCCATAGACAGAAGATTTATTCTTAAACAAAAATGAGATAGAGATAATTACAAAATAAAATTGATATTTTTGATTATATAAAACTGAAAAACTTCAGCACAGGTAAAATAAATGATAAAAAATTAAAGTAGCCCAAATTGGGGGGGGAAAGCTTTGTATTAAATTTTTCTGATAAAGATTTGATATTTAAAATATAAATGATATATAAATATATACACATACACATTATAATCTGTATATGGATATGTATAACTATTCTTTAAAATATTGCAAAATATTTACAAACACATGACAAAATGTTCCAAATCACTAATAAAATAAATGAAATTTCAAATAACCCTGAGATGCCATTTCACACACAACAAACTGTCAAAGATGATTTTAAAAAAATACTTTTCAATATTGGAGAGATTTATGAGATAATAGGCACTCTAATACATTATCGTTGGACATACAATTATTTTGAAATTGTTAAAGTACTAAAATATCCATATCACTTCTAAAAGAGATTCCAATATATGCCTTTTACCCCAAGAAAGCTATCAATAACAAGCAAGTTTCCTTATACATAAAAACAACTATTGTAACACGTTTTGTGATGGCCAAGAACTGGAATAAAGTAGATGCCTATTAGTTGGGGAATAGTTAAACAAAGTGCCAATACGTGAAGGGCATGGGAAATTACTGTGTTTTAATAAATGGGCTTTGCATCTGAAGGATTCAGGGTTCACTTATTAAATGAAAATAAAGCAAAAGGCAGGAGGAATCATTAGGATTGATGGACCTCTGCCAGAAAAACAACAACAACAATCCAGGATAAGGTATATGAGCACATTCGTGGAAGGCAGGGTAGAATATACCCCTAATTTTTTTCCCTTCAATGGATTTTCAGCATATTTATTTTTGGAGATGAATACAAAAAAATCATGGGAATTTCTACATTGATTTATGCAGAATAAAGTATAAGAATCAAGAAAACAATATGCACAAAAACTATAGCAATGTAAATAGAAAGAGCAGACACACAAAAGTAAATTAAGAAAATTATAAATAGCAATTTTGACTTGAATGAAAAGCTATGAGAGAATATTTCCAAGCCACCCATTCATGGAGGTAAGAGGTGTTAAATGTAACACATATTTTTGGACTTTTCCCAATGTATAGATCAGCTGAGCTGATATTTTCCTCTCTTCTTTTAACTTTTTCCTTTTTTTAGGGAGGGAGGGGCTTAAAATGCTATTTGTTACATGAGAAGGCTGTCTGGCAGGGGAAAAGGAAGAATACTAGGGAAACTATGATAATGTAAAAACCAGAATAAAAATTATTTTTTAAAAGGTCTACTACTAGTTCTATAAAAAGAGAGCTACTTTTCAGTTACCACATTATTATATGCTAGGCAAAGAGAATGCCATATTTTCATTGCACCATTATGGAGAATAGAGTAGAAATTCAATTTCTAAAATGTAATTAAATAAAAACACATGGATTTCATTACATTTTGGATAATTCATTTCATCAGTAATATTCTTAGGCTAATATTTTGTTAGTATTATACTTTATTAAAATGGCTAATAACTAGCTATAAGATGCATGCTTAAGATTTTATTCACATTATAATTTGATCTAAAATACTTTTTCTTTTGTGGAATATGGTGATTTGTTCTATACTCTGTACTAACTCTTACTTTTCATTTCCTATTATATAAACATTGTAATCATAAACTATTATTTCAATTCTTTCTTACTCACTTTCCCCTTTCCCCCCATTCTTTCATTTGCTATAAATTAATTACAACAGAAAGAAAGCAACTTATTCTCTTCACTTTCCTATAGTTGTTTTAAGAAAATTGATCAACTAAAAATGGACATAGACATTATCTCCTTTTGCTGAACATGTATCAAGTTTATGTCACTTTTAGGGTCAACATACTAGATTCATAGTCTGATGAGATGGATTTGAAATGTTTAGATTATAATAATTTTGCCCTTGGTAGCATAGTTATAAAATACATTAATGGCTTATGATTGAAATTCATCCCCAAGTAGAAAGAAAAAATTTCTAGCTAAGGGCTGCAGGACAGACAATTATCTGGCACACACAAACATACACACATATGTTTATATGTATGTATAAAGCCTTCAAACTTTAAAGCACTATATCATGCTAGCTATTATTGTTATTAGTGGGACCTCAGTCCTGTGCTGAGAAAGGATATTTTCTCCCATTAGTTTCCCTGAACTGTCCTGTACCCTCATGTCACGAACAGAGTGACACAAAGAAATTCAAAGAACAGGATTAATTATAAGTGTTTATAAGAAATAAATTAGTTCAATCAAATGCCATTTTTAACAGAATAAAATAACAGTTTTAGAAACAAATGGCACTTGTATCCTAATAAAAATGAGATGGAAGAAGAGAATTAAGACCATTTAAACAATTCCTGTGATCAAAACAACACAATTATTTACTTATTGCTTCTCCAATTGTCCTTCTCCAATTTCTATGGATTTGAGGAAGGGAGCTGCAAATGACTTCACCACTGTTTCCACTATTGTTGTTGTTTTATTATGATTCTACTTGGCTATAGCTAAGTGCTATTATCATCCTTTCTTCTTGAAGTAACCTCTTTCTTCTCAGAGCAGGTCTTTAAAAAACCACATATGTAGCAGAAAATTCCATCATCCCATTCTAATCTTATGTAATTTTTTTTTTTCTGAGATAGGAAGAATTATACCTTCCAGGATCTTTAATGATTTAGGCCCTCTAACAAGACATATAGTCCAAGCCTTGAAAAAAAATGCTTACATTTGTGTTGAAGACTAGTATTTTCACAAGTTATCTGAGCATCTGGAACTGAATCCCACAAAATAAGGTCATAATTTTGTTTGATTAAGAGAGAACCTTAATAGGAAATATTAGGTATATGCATTATAGGAGAAATTCAGTTTAATGGCAACAATATAAAATCAGTACAAATTGAACCCCACTGAACATATGGAATACCAGAGGAGCTTCCTAACTCATGACAGAAATGAAGATCTATAAAAACAAACTCATATAGTGAATTTAGAATTCCTACAAAAGAATCCTAAAACTATATGGCAAATATATATATATATTCTAGATATGAAGTGGAGATGGATTAATTATACCTATCACAGGTCCAATGGGCTTCTGACTTCTATCAGAGAAGAAAAAAGAAGAGAGAAAAATGCCTACTGAGTGTTTCTCTGCTTACCAAAAGAGTAGCTTTCTATTTAGAACCTTTATGCTCCCTATTGCTCCATTCTTCTAAAAGAGAAGTATGATAGAAATATAATTTCAATCTTTTGCCAAGAGCAAAAAAATGGGGAACTGAAGATTGAGTGGAATAAATTCAATCCTCTGCTTCTTTGCCAAGTGAGAGGGAGAAGACAGAGAGGAGTGGGAATAAGGTCGCATTTTTGCTCTTTTGCTCAACCTTTGCTTTGCTGAGGGAAATGCAAAGTCAGAGCAAAATCAAGACTATGACTGAAAGGGAATACAGTATAGTCAAAAGCAAAACAAAAAGCCTAAGTTTTTTAAATCTCTGTACTCATGAGGGTTAAAAGTCAAGTTACACATAACTATCATGCTCTTTGCAAGGAAATCAGGCTATTCATTAACTCATTTCATAAGGGTGAGGTGTTAATCTTCTTTCAAGCTCTGTGAACTTTAGAGATCATTGAAAGTTATACCCCCTTTTTAAGGAAAGAATTAGTTTTGAATAAAGGGCATTCTATTCCATTAATGAAAAGAATGTCACTTCTTCAATCTGTGTTGTGTCAAAGACCACTATCTGAAACCAAGTATGGGAGGGAAGCACTTTATTGTATCTATTCTCTCTCCCCCAGCCTTTAAATGGTTAGAAAGCAAAAGTTATTTATTGTGATCTTGCCAAATGTGGCTGAATTTAAAAAGACATAACAATGTAACTAGAAAAAGTTAAATGTTAATAACTTTTATTCAGAAGATGCGTCGTTGAAATTGAATTTGTCTTCTTCAAAATGCTAGAGTCCAAAAAATCATATCTAACCGGAAGTCCAGGAGCTCATTCTGATTTTTTATAAATGTGTGCTCATGATTGAGCTTTGTCAAGAACAAATAAAGTAATGGTGTAAACTGAAAAAAAAAAAGAACCTAAACTGAATATAAAAATGTATTTATGTATTTATGACTCACAATTTACAGACCAGAAATATTTCCCACTTAATCCTTTCCTTCATTAGATATGAGAATATATTCTAAAAACTCTTTTAATTATTAAAAACTATGCAATTTATTCTGAAACCACAAGAATACACTCCAGGGTGTGTCATGCTGGGAAACTGCCATTTCTGGGAAGAATGAAGTCACTTGGCCTTTAGTTTTGTGCGTCATGACATACCCAGGGAAAGTAATATCTCATCAGAAGGAATGTCCTTTAATGGATCCTTACTTAATTGTGTTTTTTTTCCCATTATAGCTCTATTAATGCCTATTTATTCAACAGAGGATTCCAAACAATACATGTTTTCATAAATCCAAAGATTTTCATAGATGCATTTATAAGTTTTATTTAAAACAGAAAAACTTTAAAGATTACATTAAACTACAGAAAAACTAGAAAACATCTTTTCATTTGTGACAGAATCTGATGGAACCAAAGATTTGATGGAATGGTTGATTCTTCTTATATGTAATAACTTATTCATTCATTCATTCATTTTATTTTGGTGAGACAATTGAGTTACACAGCTAATAGTGTTAAATGTCACATGTTAGATTTGAACTCAGCTCCTCCTGACTCCAGGGCTGACATTCTATCCACTGTGCCATCTAACTGCCCCGCTTATAATTCCTTATTTAGGTGGCCCTACTGGACTTATTTAGGTGACTTCTTTGGACTAACCATAAAATCTAACATGGGTTTCTATTACCTATGTATGCTGTTGTTCAGTGGCTGAAATTATAGCTGAATCTCCTTAAAGATGAGTCTTACATCCAGAATCTTCCTGTGGTTTAATGTGTCAGCAATTTGTTAAAGACAGATTGCAAAGAGTTCCAGAGACCAAAGTGATTGACTCCGGATGTATTTTTGAAGGGTGATTAATATTAAACCTAAAAGGTGAATGACTTCAGGTTTGAAATTCATTATTTCCTGTGCTAAGCATTCATTTTATTTCTAGGGTCTCATTTGTCCTCATCTATTATCAAACAACCTTAGAAGACAACCTGGGAATGAATGCAATCATTTTTCCACCTGTGTGCAATTGCTCAGATTTAAAGAAATTGTCCAAAAGGGTACAGATTTACTTTTATGTAAAGCTCTCAAAGAAAAAGGGAATGTCAATATTCAGTTGATAAAAATCTAGATTTTAAATTCCAGCTATTATGACAGTGACAATAAATGCAGGTGACATTAGACTCACATAGGAAGAAGACTATGTCCTCCAAAGTTCATTCACTTGGAATTATTCAGACATTTATAGTATTTTGGGTTTTTTTTTTTTTAGAATAATAAGTAAATTCTTAACCAGATTTTTGTTCCTAAAAGGCAGTGAAAAATGTTCTATCTAAAATCCCTTTAGGCTAATTATTTTTTATTCTCTTTGTTACATTTTTCTAATTTCTGAAATTAAGATCCCATGAGAGTGTATAATCTTTGAGATCTCTTCCAACACTATACTCTGAAAATCTTATTTAGAAAAAAAAAAACTTAAAAAAATAAAAAGCTAAATTTATATGGTACTTTGAAAGTTCACCATTTCAATGAAATTCATTGTATTAGAAATTATGGTTCAGATAAATTTGCTATTTTTAAGAAAATCTACATATAATCTAAGCAAAATATTGTTATCCCTATTATAATGTCAGTGTTAAGTTTTCCCATGCCTTTCCTTGGCTGTTGCCAAAAACGTTTTCATTTCTCTCACCAGTGGGACTAACCTCTATTATTTTTTTATCTGGTTTTGAATCTTGGAACTATTTTTTATTACCTTCTTCTTCATGTCTTTTAATTTAAGCAGTCATCAAATCTTGTTGATTCTTCATTTTAAAGGTCTCTCACATTCATTTCTTTTTCCCTCTGCCTCCACCCTATTTCATACTTTCATTACTTAACTCCATGATTATTGTAATAGTCTCCTAAGTAATGTCTTGTCCTCTTCCTACATTCTGTCCTCTATTCTGCTGTCATGTTAATCTTTATAATACCATTTTCCTCATGTCATTACCATCTGGAAAATTTCTTTTTCCCTTAGCTCTCCATAGCCTACAGAAACAGTATCAAACTCAAATAGAAATAGGTCCCTGCAGGTTGCATGTGGACTTAGTAAACCGCACATTAACATTAACAATAACAGTAACAGTAACATTGTATTACATGTTTTATTTTATTTTATTAAATATTTAACAAAATATGGGGCAGTCAGATAATACAATGGAAAAAACAATAGGCTTAGAGGCAGAAGACCTAGATTCAAATCTGAATGCAGATTCTTACTGTTTGTGATGCTGCAAGTCATTTAATTTTCATTTACCTCAATTTCCTTATCCATTAAAATGTATAATAATAATACCTATCTCCCAGGGTTGATGTTAAAAATAAAATAAAATAATAATTATAAAGTACTTAGCACACTGCCTGTCTTAGGTATTTTAGTTGGACAGTATGCTAAGTTAATTGAATAGAAATGAGAGTGGGCTGGATTCTACTGGAAAATTATATATAATTTAATGATTCCAAGTAACTCCTTGACACACAGATCCATCTTTTTAAACACAAGTATCCTTTTGATTTTTAATAAAATGACTATAAATTGTGGAAAATCACAGTTTCTAAAGAATCAAGCTTTTGAGTTAAAGGAATACTTGTTAAGCATAGGTTGCATTTTATTATCAATAAGTATTTGCATATAAAACATGATATATAAAGTAGAATTTAGAAGATATATGATCAGAAATAGATGGACAAATCAGGTATAAGAGCAAGGAACAGCAATTTTTGCATTTATACCCAAAGGTATTAAAATATCTAGAAAAAGGCCTTTGTCATATTAGCTGGATCATCAGTAACAAATACAGGCTTTGGAAATTACTCTCCCATTCCCAATAATATTGGTAGGTCAAATCCCCATAGCTTGGCTACTTTCCTCTCCTCCTCAACCTTTAGGCATATCTCTTGTGAACCAGCATGGAACTTATTAAGGAAGCTTTATATTATTTGGAGGCTTGCTGTCACATATATAGTAAAATCCATAAATAATAGCAACCCATGGCCAACTTTTAATTAGCATAAAGCACCAGAAGTTTAGAGATGTGATAGATAAGCAGTTCAGAGAAGAATGTATACAGCAACATCTTTAAAGTCTAACAATTTCAAAAAGTCACTCCTGACATTAATATAGGGTGAAGCTAATACAATTTGCAGCTATTTCTGGTCTTACATATATATGCACTTCTGGATATGAAAATAGCCACATTTTAATATCAATTTTCTGTGAAGATATAGTGTCTTCATATACATTTTTCCTTAGACTGTCCAATCTTTAGTTGGACAATGATCCTCCAAAGTCTATTTCACTGGTTCCTTAGTAATATGTTTTTTAGACTTAAGGTAATAGCGATTGAGAGATAAAATGTATCAGAGTACACAAGAAAAACATTAAAAACAATTCTTTTTTGTGGATAATTAGTAATGAAATGGAAGTGAATATTCAGTTTTTAAATAAACTAAAAGGCCTCATTTTTCTAAAGAATGTTCTGTTGAATTTCTAAATGAAAGGATAACAAGTTTTGTTCTGCTAAAAAGCAGGGGAAAGGGGTTTTTAAACAGTAGCTTTTACTTAATGCAGATTAATGCTATGAAAAATGCCAGTCTTTATGTTAGCATGTGGAATTCTATAAAAGTAATGTCAAATTCTCTTGCTGTGACTTTAATGTGGATTGATTAGCTGGAATGCCCAAGTTCTATTAGGACTATATGAAATGAGAAACATCTAGGGAACGTGAGGCATCAGTGGTAACATTAATATTTTGTTTCAGATGCAAAGATGGATTTTTGCTAATATTGCACATTTTTCTTGGGCTTGAATGAATTAGATAGAATTTCAGACTGGAGAAATATAAACCCTTGCATTTATTTTCCTTATTATTTTACACATGTATATAGTTATCAAGGGGCTTTCTGGATTCTTGAGATATTCATTAGTCTCACACTTCTTTGTACTATTCAACTATAATATAGAGAGATAGATGTATGCACCCAACCCCAAAACCTTTGGTTCATCTACCAAGTCTCCTGAGTTACATTTGTCAAATTTGATTTGCTAGGTTTTTGGAAATAGAGCACTGGGTGCTTCCAGAAGACATTAAAAGCTATATGGCTCTACTTTTCCTAACTACAGTTATATTTTATATGGGAAGATTTTTTCTCCTTATCTTTAATAAGTTGCAGAGAATAGTGAATATGAAGCAAATGGAAGGGAATATTTTATATAATAACTACTATGTTCCAGTCACTGTGCTGAGTCCTTTACAGATACAGTTCATTTTAATTTTACAACAAGCCAATAAAGTAGGTGGCATTTTTATTCCCATTTTAAACTGAAGCAGAGTAATTAAGTGACTTGCATAGAGGCACAAAACTAAATAAGTGTCTGAGACTAAATTGAACTCAAATCTTGCTCACTGTAAGCTCAGTGCTCCATCCAATATGCCATCAAGCTTCTTCTACAGATTCTATGACAGCAAGTATTTTTGACATGCCTAGATCACCAT
This sequence comes from Antechinus flavipes, assembly GCF_016432865.1. Classification (NCBI taxonomy): domain Eukaryota; kingdom Metazoa; phylum Chordata; class Mammalia; order Dasyuromorphia; family Dasyuridae; genus Antechinus; species Antechinus flavipes. The sequence goes on along the minus strand of NC_067398.1, from coordinate 595,467,132 downwards.
TTTGAGTAAAATTGATACAATTTTCCATTCAATTAGTCTTAAATTTATACTCTGTTTTACAATGGGTTCAAATTTGAATTGTAACTTTTACTTCTCATAACTCCAAATATAGCACTGTTTCTACAACCCCATGGCACAGTCAACCACGGAGTCAAGGCATATACAATGTAGTTGAAAAAGAGATTGTATTTGCCAAGAGACATATGTAGAGAGAAAATAAAAGAATATTTTCCCCTTAGAAAACTCACAATTAAAGGTCAAGGAGAGAATAAATTAGCAAAAGAGACAGAAAAGTAATTACTCTAGGATATAGAAGAACTAGAAGACTAAATTGACTCTGAAGCTTTAAGTAGGAGGAATTGTCTCTTAGAAAGGTTGTCAACAATGTCAAAGACTGAAGAGAGATCAAGGAGAATGAGAATTGGGAGAAAAAAACATTTAATTTGGCAGTTGGAAGGTTATTTTTTGCTAACCTTCCCTATGGTCCATAGAATCTTTCCTATTTCAAACCTTCAAATTCTTCTTTCCAAAATCTAGGATGCGTGTCAGATTGTCTGTGATTTTCTTTTTCTCCATCACAAATTCTAAAGTGCAGTGGCCACTTTTATCCAAAGTTTCCATAATTTATATACCAGTTAAATGATAGTGATCTGTGAAAAGCATTTCCCAAATAGTAGTTTTAGTATTCAGTTCCTCTACTTTTTCAAGAATAAAGCATAATAAAGACAATATATGCCAGAGGTAGAAAAATGTAGAAAATATCTGGACAATATAAATCCTCTATTGTTTTATCATACTTATTTATCTTATGAATTACTATTTAAACTCTTCATTTATTTTTCATTCCTACTAGATATTCTATAATATAATTAACTAGAATGGAAATAGTATGCTTCAATCTGCATTCAGAATTTATCAGTCCTTTATCTGGTTATGAACAGCATTTTTCATCATGAGTCCTTTGGAACTGTCTTAGATCATTGTATTGCTGAGAAGAGCAAGCTATCAAAGTTGATCATCACAGAATGTTATTGTGTACAATATACAATACAATATAAGTTCATTTAAGTCTTTCCAGCTTTTTCTGAAATCTGCTTATCATTTCTTACAAAACAATAGTATTGTATTACATTTTTATACCACGAAATGTTCAGCCATGCCTCATGGGCATTGCCTCAATCTCCAATTCTTTGCCACCATAAAGAGTGCTACTACAAATATTTTAGTATATATGGGTCCTTTTCCTTTTTTATGATCTCTTTGGAGATCTCTTGTGATCCTATGATCTCTAAAGACCTAGTAACAGTATTACTGGATCAAAGGGTATGCATAGTTTTATAGACCTTTGGGCATCGTTACAAATTGCTTTCCAAAATAGTTGCATCAGTTCACAACTCATCAACAGTGGATTAGTGTTCTAATTTTCCCACATTCTCTTCCATATTTATGATTTTTCTTTTCTGTCCTTTTAGCCAGTCTGTTAGGTGATGCCTCAGAATTGTTTTAATCTGTATTTCTCTAATCAATAGTCACTTAAAGCATTTTTCTATGACTATGGATAGCTTTAATTTTTTCATCTGAAAATTACCTGTTCATATCCTGGGATCATTTGTCAATTGTGCTCCCCCAATTTTAAGAAAAGAAAAGAGAATAGAGTCTGAAAACTACAAGCCAGTAAGTCTGACTTCATTTGAGGCAAGTAACCATTTGAGGCATGACAATGAATAAAGTGTAAGATTAGGAGTCAAAAAGATTTGACTTCAAATTCTGCCTCAGATATTTGTCAATATTTCACTGGGCAAATCAAGCAGCTTCTCTTAGTTTAGGTTTGTAGAAGAGGATAATAATGGCATCTCACATAATTACTATAAAGATCAAATGAGATAATATGTGCAAAGCACATTGTACATCTTAAAGCATAACATAAATGTTTGTTATTATTAATCCTGTAAAACTTTATATTGTATTTTTTTTATAACTTTTTATTGACAGAACATATGCCTGGGTAATTCTTTACAACATTATCCCTTGCACTCACTTGTGTTCCGACTTTTCCCTTCCCTCCCTCCACCCCCTCATCTAGATGGCAAGCAGTCTTATACATGTTAAATGTTACAGTATATTCTAGATACAATATGTGTGTGCAGAACTGAATAGTTCTGTTGTTGCACAGGGAGAATTGGATTCAGAAGGTAAAAATAACCTAGGAAGAAAAACAAAAATGCAGTTTACAGTCATTTCTCAGTGTTCCTTCTCTGTATGTAACTGCTTCTGTCCATCACTGATCAAATGGAACTGAGTTAGATCTTCTCTTTGTCGAAGATATCCACTTCCATCAGAATACATCTTCATACAGTATTGTTGTTGAAGTATATAATGATCTCCTGGTTCTGCTCATTTCACTTAGCATCAGTTCATGTAAGTCTCTCCAAGCCTCTTTGTATTCATCCTGCTGGTCATTTCTTACAGAACAATAATATTCCATAGCATTCATATACCACAATTTACCCAGTCATTCTCCAATTGATGGGCATTCATTCATTTTCCAGTTTCTAGCCACTATAAACCGGGCTGCCACAAACATTTTGGCACATACAGGTCCCTTTCCCTTTTTTATGACCTCTTTGGGATATAAGCCCAGGAATAGCACTGCTGGATCAAAGGGTATGCACAGTTTGATAACTCTTGGGGCATAATTCCAGATTGCTCTCCAGAATGGTTGGATTCATTCACAACTCCACCAACAATGCATTGATGTCCCAGTTTTCCCACATCCCCTCCAACATTCATCATTTTTTTCCTGTCATCTTAGCCAATCTGCAGGTGTGTAGTGGTATCTCAGAGTTGTCTTAATTTTCATTTCTCTGATCAATAGTGATTTGGAACACTTTTTCATGTAAGTGGAAATAGTTTTAATTTCATCATCTGAAAATTGTCTGTATATCCTTTGACCATTTATCAATTGGAGAATGGTTTGATTTCTTATAAATTAGAATCAGTTCTCTATATATTTTGAAAATGAGGCCTTTATAAGGACCTTTAACTGTAAAAATAATTTCCCAGTTTGTTGCTTCCCTTCTAATTTTGTTTGCATTAGTTTTGTTTGTACAAAAATTTTTTAACTTAATATAATCAAAATTTTCCATTTTGTGATCAATAATGAGCTCTAGTTCTTCTTTGGTCACAAATTCCTTCCCCTCCACAATAGACTGTATTATTAAGGAATGGTCAATGAATATCTGGAAAAAGAAAAAGGAATTGCAAAAATAAAATATTAGTATGGCTTCATTAAAACCATATTGTGCCACACTAGTCTTATTGTCCTTTTTTATCAGTGTTCCTTACCTAATAGATTGGGGATTTCTGTAGATATAGTTAATGTAAATTTGAATGAAGCATTGTGGATGAAATAGTAATAGAGTTGGGTGGATTCAAAATTTTTTGGAATAATTTGAGCATGCATTCTATATCAACTTCAAAAGAAGTGTCAATAGAATGTGCCTAGGATCATTGCTTGTTATTTTATCTAAATTTCTATCAATGGAAAAAGTAATAGATAATATGGCTACCAAATCTGTTAATGACAAACTTGGAAGGGATGACTAACACTTTAGATTAGAATTAGAACTTTCAAAGATCTTGAAAAGGTAGAATGTTTGGCCAAATCAAATAAAATGAATTTTAATAGTTACAAATGTAATGTCTTCCACTTAGGTATTTTTTAAGAAATCAGTACACAAATTCAAGATGTGGGAGGTATGGCTAAATAGCAATTCATCTGGAAAAGATCCGGGGGAGGAGGGATTTAGTAGATTGGAAATACAGTATAAATCAATGGTGTGACATAACAGTCAACAACTAAATGCAATATTTGGCTGAGTTGAAAGAGTTATTCCAGGAATAAGTGAAATGGTTCTGCTATGTTCTGTCATACTAAGATCACATCTGGAATTCAGCTCTGTGTACCATATTTTAGAAAGGACATTGATAATCTAGAACAAAAGGTTTCTAATCTTTTTTGTATGTGTCATGGACCCATTTGCTAATCTGGTGGAGCCTATGAACTTATCTCTGCTCAGAAGAATACATGAAATATAGAGGATTTCAGAAGAAATGGAAGGATAGGGAAAGTAAAGATGCCATTTTTTTCATTTGATTTTATATACCCTCTGAAATCTATCCACAGCTGAAAAGCATCCATATCATGCCATATGAAGACCAATTAAAGGAATTATGAATGTTTCAATTGGAGAACAAAAGATTGTTTGGGGGAGGGGAGTGCAGATGTAATTGTTTTTAAATCTTTAAGAGGTTTTCACACAGCAGAGTAATTAATTGATTATTATTAGTGATGTTATTTTAGCTCCAGTGGTACAACTAAGATCAATGGGTAAAATTCAAATTACAGTACAATGCATTTAGTAATATACCTACTATGTGCAAGGCATTATGCTAGGTGCTGAAATACAATCAATCAACAAACATTTATTAGGTGCTTGCTAAGTGCTGGAAATTATATTGGACCCTAAGGATAAAACAACAAAAATGAAAATCAAATCCTCATAAGGTTTACATTCTCTCTGGAAAGATAATATGTGCATATATAAATATATAAACACAAGGTAATCTTCCAGGGAAAGAGGTTACTAGAAGCTGGAAGGGTCAAGAAAGAAAGTCCTCATGTTAAAAGTGAGTTTTGAAAGATGCCTGGACACTAATACATTGTTGGTGGAGTTGAGAACTGATCCAACCATTTTGGAGAGCAAAGTGGAACTATGCCCAAAGGGCTATCAAACTCTGTATACCCTTTGATCCAGCAATGTCTCTACTGGATATGTATCCCAAAGATCATAAAAAAGGGAAAAGGACCCACATGTGCAAAAATATCTGTAGCATCCCTTTTTATAGTAGCAAGGAACTGGAAACTGAGTGGATGCCCATTGGAGAATGGCTGAATAAATTGTGGTATATGAATGTTATGGAATATTATTATTTCATAAGAAACAATCAACAGGATGATTTCAGAAAGGCCTGGAGAGATTTACATGAACTGATATTAAGTGAAATGAATAGAACCAAGAGAATATTGTCCACAGCAACAGCAAGATAATGTGATGATCAATTCTGATGGATATGGCTCTTTTCAACACTGACGGGGTTTAAGAGTTAAACAGAGGAATTGTATTTGATCCTAGAAGTAATAAAGAGCCATTGGAATTTATTGAACTTAGGGATCATCATGATCAGGCCTATTTTTTAGTAAAAATCACTTTGGCAACCATGTAAAGGATAAAAAGCAACATACTTTGAAAAAATAACCTCTGCCTTCAAGGAATTTATGTTCTATTAGGTGAGAGTGAGGGAAAAGTATGACAATTAAACAGATATGAATGTACATGATAATTTGAGGAGGAAAAGAGGACATTGGGAATATCAGGGATATCAAGAAAAACTTCCCATAGTCATGATAACCAGGGTGATGTGGTGAGAAAGGAGTGCATTCTAGGCACAAAAGATAATTTGTAGAAAGTGGGGGGAAGAGTTTGGGCAAAGCTGTGTTTGAGAGAGTAAGTGCTGAGTATAGCTTAATAAATTAGAATTGGAATTTACCTCTGAGGAAATTGAGGTCCATTAAAGTAAAGTGACTTATCTAAAGACACAGGTAGTAAGTGGAGAGTTTGGATTTGAATCCAGATGCCCTATCTCTAAACCAATGTTTTTTATACTCCATTATATGTTCTGCCTTTAGGACAAGGGTTTTTAACCTCAGCTCCATGAGCTTGCGTGGTTTTTTTTTAAATTGTTTGATGACTAAATTTTTATATAATTGGTTTTCTTGTAGTCCTAAGTTTATTTTATTCATTAAAAATTTTTTTTTGAAATCTGTAGGCTTCACCAGACTGCCAAAGGGATTGATGAACAATAAAGATCAAGAACCCTACTTTGGAATACAAAGTCCTTTGTTGGGCATTTAGAGTTCTCACAATCTGGCCACCAACCTATTTTTCCAAGCTGATTATAGATCACTTAGCTAGCACAACTGATCTAATTGCCATTTTCCCCACTCAACATTCTATATTCTACCTTCCTGTCTCTTCCCAGGCTATACCATATGATTGGAACACACTCCTTTTTAGCCTCTTGACTCCCAGGCCAGTTCTTTTTCTTCTGAAGTTCATTGCTTCATACTCATTTGCTGAAGCAGACATGGGCAAAATATTTCACAATTCTTTATTGCCAAGCATAGTGCTCATTAGGACATAGAATAGTAAGAAGGGTCCAATAACCATGAAATAGAGATATAGAACAGAATTCTATAGAGTTCTTACACAAAAAAAAGATTTATTTCCACCTCAGAGTTTCTTCAGGCCATTATATATTTCACATATGCAAATTTCTTAGAATGGAAACACAAAAGGGAGAAGTAGGTTTTTCCACATCTTTACTGTCATACTGGCAAATGTAAGCCATCAAGAGCTGTAGACTATTTGTACCAAACTCTCAACAAGTATGAAATATACAATGTTCCACATGCCCAGAGAAGCTTAGAATGAAGGTAATTGGGATACTAATATCTGAACTTTCTTAGATCAAAAAATTAATTTTTATATTGAGGTACAGCTATTTACATTTTCTTTCCTCTTTCCCTCCTTCCTTCCTTCCTTCCTTCTTTCTTTACTTTCTTCCTTCCTTTCTTTCTCTCCAATCCTTGCAAAGAAGCTATTCCCAAGCTATTTGCTCCATAAACTGCAGTTGTCCCTAAATACATTTAAGCCTCTTCTTTCCCTTAAAAAGTGGTACCTTTCAAATCTTCATATTACAGTCAACACATTTTTGGAAAATTTGGTACAGTGTAACATTGGGGAGGAATCTGCAAGTTATTAAAACCTTCTCCAGAGTAATAAAGATTTCTAATGTTACAAGGAACTACTACAAGAATATCATTAGTAATCTCTTTATGGAGATAGAACATACATCTTTTAGGACTAACAAAAGAGCCATTTTTAAAGAACTAGTCTGATATTCATATTGGTTCCTTTCACAATATTTTTTAACTCTGGGGTGATATTTTGGAGTCATTGGACATGATTCACATGGTAACATACTGTAACATGGATTGGCCACACTAAAATGGAACACAGCTAATAGGAAGAAAAAGGTGATCATATGGTTTTCTCCTGCATATTTGTGTGACTGCCAGCTGCTATGACATGATAGCCAAACAGCAAAATGACACAGGGGAGAAATTTGGGGAATTCTGGTTTTCATTAGACTAAATGACAACAGAGCAACAAAGAAGAATGAAAGGTACTAATATGCAGATATACTGTAGAGGACACCCATTGTCAGAACTAGCTGACCTTTTTTCACCACATGAAAATTTTCTTATTTATCTACAATTAGTTTAAAAGAATGAACATTCCTATTTTTTACTTGAAGGACCAAAATTCTATTACATGCATCATTTTAAAAATGCCTTGGTTTTCTATGTATATATGTATATTACATATATACATATAAATTCTTAACTATCCCCTCTCCAAAATTTCCATTTAATAATCATGGGAAAGTAAATCTCTCTACAGCCAGTTACAAATTTAACTAAAAATAACAACAAGTGGCAGATATCTAGATAATTAAAATTAATTTCAATTTTTTCCCCAACGATCAACTTTAGTTCTGACTTCTATAGAAAACTGTTTCTGTGTAAACTTTTGCTAAGGCAATAGTTTTAAAGAAGGCAGCAAAATGGTAGGATGGATAGTTATTCTGGGCCTGAAAGAATCACCTTTCTTTAGACTTACTAATGGTGTAACCTAGGGCTAGTCACTTTACCCTGTTTGCCTTAATTCCTCATCTGTAAAATGAATTGGATAAGGAAATGGCAAACCAATATAGTATTTTTGCTAAGAAAATCCCAAATGTGGCCACAGAGAGTTGTTCATGACTGGAAAATTACTTACAATGATAATAACAGATTTAAACATTAATATGGTGAAGAGTTGAGGTGAAATCAGCTGGTCTAGTGGGGTGAATACTGGTCTTAAAGTCAGTGAGACCTTGTTCAATTTAAAACTACTATTTGACATTGGACAAGTCATTAAACTTCTCTGAACTTCAGTTTTCACATTCGTAAAATTTGGAGTTTGAACTAGATAAACCTCTGAGGGTCCTTCCAAATCTAAATCTCTAATCCACTTAGGAAGCAGCAATAATAAAAAAAAATATTATTGAATAAAAATATATTTGTTTACAACTCAAAGTCAGTAGATAATTGCCACAATCTCCAACAGATAGTTGCTATTTATTTAAGTTTGGAGATGCAATGAATAGAGCAATGGCCTGGAATCAGGAAGACTCATCTTCCTGAATCCAAATCTGATCTTAGACACAGTAGTTGTGTGATCCTGAAAATCACTTAAACTCTTTATGCCTCAGTTTCCTTATCTATAAAATGATCTGAAGAAGGAAATGGCAAAATCCAAACTGGGTCATGAAGATCTGGAAAAAACTGAAACTGACTGAACAACAAAACTTGGAAAAGTAATTAAGGAAATATTGGCTTCTGTACCATCAAATTCTAAATCAAAGGATAGCAATGATCCATTCTGAAAAATATTTTACCTATAGAAATTTTAAAAGAAACAGAAACAAAGACTGAGAAAGAGAGGCAGACACAGAGAGATTGAAACAGAAAGACAAAACACAGAGATAGAGAGAAAGAAAAAAATGAGAGAAAGAGAAGAGAAAGAAAAGAGAAGAAAAAAAGAAGACAAGAGAAGAGGAGAGGAGAGGAGAGGAAAGGAAAGGAGAGGAGAAGAGAAAAGAGAAGAGGAGAGAAATCTAAAGTGAGATTAAGGAGATTCAATCCTCTGGAGGTTACAATAGCCCAGCTGCAAAGGGGAATTAGCATCTTTATTTGTACTTGAACCAAGACAAGGCAATAATAGCAGAGAAATCTGCCCAAGAATTTTCTTATGATGTGAAGCCTGATGAAAGAACAACAATGTATTCATCTATTGCTCCCCTCTCCAATCCCTGTTCCTTCTGCATTTTTCCTACACACTGCTATTGACACTATTTTTTGGTTCAATCATTCTGTAATTTTTTTGGCCCATATTTTTCTACTGGACAGTGCCTTGGACTTGATGTACTTAATCTCAGAACAGCACATCTACTACAGCTTATATAGTAAATGCCTAATTAATTTCATATAAAGTGATAACAGTTTATTTACAGAAGAGAAAAGTGAAGTGGAAAGAAAACAAAATAAACAAAAACTCCTAAGCATTACTACTATGGTTTTCATTTTGCTTATGAATATAAACAAGGCATCAAGGAAATGCTGGCTTCTGCACCATACAAAGTCTAAACTTCAACAACCACTCCTGGGGGGAAAAAAAAAACCAAGTTGCAGATTTGGGAAATAGAAACTTGGTACCACATCAGTTTTCCTATGAGCTTCCAAAGGGTCATTAAAACATTAAAACAAAACCAAACTTCTAAAACATAAAAAGAACAGCATATTGGATGTCTATTCATGATAAGGTTTCTGAGTGCCCTAGCCAGGATTCTCCCATCATGAACACATTCTTTACCATTTTGTCATTTTTTTTTCTGACTTAATGACAATTTATATCTCACTTTTGTATTTGATCTTCATTGCTTCCTTGTCCTCCATGGTTCTACTCTCAATATTTTGTCACTGGGATAATGTATTTGTTGAATAGTTTCCATTTCAACCCAGCTTTAAGACTTCCTCTTTTAAAGATCTGAATGAATTAAAATCTAATAAGAAAGAAAGGCAGAAAGAAAGAAGAAAGAAAAGAAGGACAGAAGCAGAAAGAAAGAAGAAAAGAAGGAAGGAAGGAAGGAAGAAAGGAAGGAAGGAAGGAAGGAAGGAAGGAAGGAAGGAAGGAAGGAAGGAAGGAAGGAAGGAAGGAAGGAAGGAAGGAGAGAAGGAGAGAAGGAGGGAGAGAGGGAGAGAAGGAGGGAGAAGAGGGAAGGAGGGAGGGAAGGAAGGAGGGAAGGAGGGAGAGAGGGAAAGAAGGAAAAAAGGAAGGAAGGAAAAAAAGAGAGAGGAACTGGCCTGTGGGATGGAGGGAGGGGGTTTATTGTGTAGGGCACATAAATGGCAGTGATGACAGGTTCCTAATAATGTAGAAGGTTAACATCTTTCAGAACACACAGAAAACGTTTGCCAACAACTTTGTCAATTTCCTGGATTACTGAAATCCAGACTCATCATTATCCTGAAAAGGCAGCAGCAATTTTAGTAGGCATTCAGCCTATTTTGAGGTTAATGTATCTACTCATAACTGGCCTGAGGCAAAATTGCGAAGTAAGCTGTTTATTTCCAAAACTCTTCCTCTGCCCCAAATCCCATCCCTTTTTACGCATTCTCAACACTTTCCCCCAGGGTACTTCAAGCTCTCTCCTGATTCCACAGTCTCCCATCTGCAGCCCCCCAAACATACACATGAATGCATATGCCTGGGCCTGCCTTCTCTGGTAATTTCTCTGAATTTCCTCTTTTTCTTTCTGCCAAATCAAAGTTTACCTACTCTATATCAGGTAGCTCAAAAAGTTCTGAATAAGTAATTTATGTTAAGGGTTTACTAGCTTAAAAACTACCTTTCTCAGAAGTATCCACATTATATTAAGTTCTAATTCCTTTAGTAATAATTAGCATTTACTACATGCTAGGAACTTTACTAAATGCTTTATAATTATTTTATACATAAGGAAATTCAGGCAAAAAATAGGTAACTTGTCCAGAATGACATAGATAGTAAGTGTCTGAGGCTGGATCTGAACTTTTATCCTCTTGTCTCCAGGCTTAGCCTTCTATTCACTGTACTACCTAGTTAGCCCCAAAGCACTGATGATAAGGCTCCAGTTAGAGGTAAAATACCAGTCCCCAAAATATTTTGAAGCAAGAATGACTCCTGGGTACTCCTCAAATGATAATTTAGATAATATCCTATTCTCTATGTTAGAGTGACTTTGTAAGTATTCCCAGTTATGGTAGCTATGGGAACTAAATCATAAATTGAATCATGTGCTAGACTTGGGGTCAGAAAGATCTCGAATCAAAATCTTTGCTCATATATTTGCCCTTGATCCTGGGCAAGTCCCTTAGCTTCTCTCAGACTCAGTTTCATCATCCATAAAATGGGGGAAATAGTTACAACTATTTGAAACACTAACAGAGTGTGTTGTGAGGCACAAATGAAGTAATAAATGTTTAGCACTGCAAATCAAGATGCTATATGAATTTTAGCTACTGCTATTATTGTATTAAAACTGGAAAACTTTCGGTACAGAAACTAAGAACTAATCTTGAACTTAAAGTTTAGTTATCTTGCCAGTATCTGGGATAAATAGGAAAAATATTTGTTGTCTCTAGATAACCAGAATCTGTAGTTACTGGTGTGGCTAATATGTGGATTTGTTTTGTTTAACCATAATTATTCATTACAAGGGAATGCATAAGTTAGTATTAGAGGGACAAGGGAAAAAAGAAAAAGAAATGAACATCAGTAAAATGTTTAAAATTACACAGAAAAGAGAAAAAAATAGATGACAAGTAAAAAAGGACAATTTTGTTATTACTTGTTAAACTTAATATATGCTTTAAAATACTGTATAATAGAAGTTCAAGATTTCATTTTATTTGTATTTAAATAATACATTTTGCTATTCATATTTTTACTGATAAAGGAAAAATTCATGATTAAAAAAATTAAAGTATTCTCTGCTAAGCAGGTGAAACAATTTTATCTAATTTCATTAAATATGAGAATGATTAGTACCATTGTCAGACAGTAGATGTGTATGAACCTTTCTGAGATCGTTTTGCCTCTATTACTAGTCTCCCTCTTGGCTCCCTTGATTTATGTTAGGAATAGGTAATGTTCAACATTATTTCTTTTCTGTCACTTGTACTTTTGGTATTTGCTTTCTTTTCAGAGGTAGGGGGAAGAAGTCAACTTTAGCAAATTGAGCAAAATTTAAAAGATAGCATGATAGAGAAAAGAGACTTCTGGAATGAAATTAAGAAAATCTGTAAACCAAAACATTGTTGATATTGCAGAGAACAATTTGTAACTATATTCAAAGGCTATAAAACTGTGTATAATTTTTAACCTAGCAACTACTAGGTTGGTATTCCAAAGAGATCAAAAAAAGAGTACAAAAATGTTACAGCAGTTTTTTGTGGTGGCAAAGAATTAGAAAATGAAGGAATGCCCATCAATGGGGGAAATGGCTAAGCAAGTAGTGGAATATCAGTGTGATGAAATATCATTATTCTTTAAGAAATGATGAAGGGGATGGTGTCAGAAACTCCTAAGAAGAGATATGAGCTGATACCATGTAAAGTGAGCAGAACCAGAACATTTTACACAGTAATAAAAAAAGGATAATCAACTGTTGGCAGTTAGGGGGAACAATGGATAGCATGTCAAGGCTAGAATCTGGAAGACATCTCCTTGAGTCCAAATCTGGCCTCAGACAATTATTAACTATAAAATTCTGGGCAACGCACTTAACCCTGTTTGTCTCCATTCCTTATCTGTAAAGTGAGCTGAAAAAGAAAATGTCAAACTATCCAGTATATTTGCCAAGAAAATTCCAAATGGGGTCATGAAGAGTTGAATATGACTGAAATAAGTAAACAACAACAAAATCAGCTGTGAAAGAATTAGTTATTCTGATCAATACAATGGTCCAGAACAATTCCAAAGGACTCATGATGAAAAATACTATCCACCTCCAGAGAGATAACTGATGAATTCTTGAGTGCAGAGTGAAGTTTTTTTTTTTCCATATTCTCTATTTTTCTTGTATATTATTATTATCAGCAACATAGTTAACAGGGAAATATGTTTTTCATGACTTCATATATATATAATGGGTATCATCTCACTTGTTTTCTCAATGGATAAGGAAGTAGAAATTTTGGAATTAAAAAAAAAAGAATTAAAAACATAAAAAAAATTCGATTTAAATCTCTACTCTGACATTTATTAGTTTTGTGATGATATGGTAGTTATTTAAGCTATCTGTGGTTTAGTCAAAGAGCTTATCTAAAATTTAGATCTGTTTGAGAAGAGGTCTTTCCACTATTCCATAGGACCACATATGGAAGGCCTATCAAAGGACATCATTATAGTTCATTTTACTAATGAAGAAATTGGGTCTGTTTAGTGACTTCTCAGGGTAAAAAAGGCAAGCACCAGATTCAGGATTTTAACCCAGGTCCTCTAAATAAAAAAACAACGTTCTTTCCACTGTTATCATTAAGACAATAGAAGATTTGATTTCCTGCATTACAATGTGTAAATATTTAATATAAATTTATTTTCTAAACATCCCCCTCCTTTCCTTATAGAAGTGAAGACTATGGATATGTTGATGGATATGTCATATGTTGAATATGAAAATATTGGATATGTTGTCAAGTTTGGTTAAGGAGGTAATTAGTATACGGATATTTGCATTTTCTATTTTATTTATTTTCAGTAGGAATTGTTCATTGCATAATACAGAAGGGGAGAGACATTTTCAGAAATGAGGATGATGCAAAATCAGAAGTTATCAAACATTATTTAGGGGAAGATTTTTTTTTCTTTTTGTATGTGCATAATCTATCTGCTATCAAATAGCTGCCACCTTGTGAAATTTTTCAAGTTTTTATCCTAAGATTAATAATGAGAGGTAAGTTAATGAAATAGATATAATATGCAACACTTGGAATCAAGAAAATATGAATTCAAATCCTGCCTCAGATCCTTGCTATCTGAGTGATCCTGGATAAAACAAACTCTCTCTAGTTTTCCCATGTATAAAAATGAAGTGGTTGGACTAGATGGCCTCTGAGATGCCTTCCAGCCATAGTCTATGTCCAAATGAACTTTTTAAAAAGTGATTTTTGTTTTCAAACTCTTTTGGAGAATTCAGCATGATTTTGTGGCTTCAGAACAGGGAACTGGGAATTCTCTCTTCTAATCAAGTTACCATTACTGATTTCCTAAGGGATCTTGAGCAATTATTTATTTTTTCATTCTTTGATGCCTTGTGGTAAAAATGTGAATAATGCTTATTTCATGAGGATGTTGTGTGCATTAAATAATGGATGATCATTAAGGGATTTCAAAATATTGCAAACTAAAGAGATTTTCTATATAGTAATTACATGTGTTCTGGTTATAAATGACTACACTTAAATGCACTGTTCTTCAGGTGCTCTTAAAGAATGCCATTCCAAAGGTACTTTGATTTCTATGAACTACAGGATATGTCTTGGTCTATTTGAAATCTCATGCAAAAGCACAGTGGCCCAGGGCCAGACAAGATAAGGTTTACAAAGCATCTGCTTATTTTTCTAGGATTAAGGCTTGGAACCAGAGATATGAATTCAAAACCTACTTCTGACATTTATTAGTCATGTAATGCTAGATAAGTCATTCAGCTTCTATGGTTTTCAAGTAATTCCCTAGGATTTAGGTACTAAGAAGTTATATATAGGTTTCATCCTGGAGTTTCCCCTTGATGATGAAATCTCTGATACTTCCATATTTGCATTAAGTTACTATTACTGATAATATACTTAAGTTTTCTTATATTGACCATGACTTTTTCCAGTGCACTTTGGATTACTTGAAATTTTGATTATTTTGAGACAGTATTGTTACATCTGATTTAGTCAGTTAGCCTCAAAAGGATTCTATTGATTCTTTAAAATGGGGGAAAAAACACTTTAGAGGCATTAAGTCTCTTAGGAGCATTAAAAGCAGTATACAATTTCCCAAATGCCATCTACTTCTCCCCCTCCTATTCATTTCTGAATTCATTGTCTATTTGCAATTATTTTCTATGATGACTTGTGCATTTAAATTGGTATTTTAAAAAAATCAATAAGACATACATGACAAAAGATGGATTGATCACACATGTAAGAGTGAGTCATAGCTACTGAAATCTCAAGTATTTATACTTGCACCTAAGAAATATTTTTTCAGGTTAAATATGTGTAATTTAAAAAAAAAAACATATTTCCATATTTGTCATTTTGTGCAAGAAAAATTATACCAAAAGGGGAAAAAAACCAAGAAAGACAAAACAAAAAACAAAAAACAAATAAGCAAACAAACAACAACAAAAACAAAAGGTGATTATACTATCCTTTGATCTATATTCAGTCTCTGTAGTTATCTCTTTGGAAGTTAATGGCATTATCCATTCCAAGTCTATTGGAATTGCCTTGAATCACCTCACTGCTGAAAAGAGACAAATCTATCATATTTGATAATCATATAATCTTATTGTTCTCTTGGTTCTGCTCACTTTACTCAGCATCAGTTCATGTAAGTCTTTCCCAGCTTTTCTGAAATCAGCATGTTCATCATTTCTTATAGAATATAATATTCCATACCATTCATATACCATAATTTATTTATCCATTCAACCGATGAACATCTAAATTTCCAGATCCTTGCTACTACAAAAGCATCTAAAATATTAAAAGAAGTAAAGGCAAGCCTTTATTGTGTGTTAGGCCTTCATTAAATGCCTTTTACATCTCAAGCTAGATGTTAAAAATCCAAAGACAAAGATAAAACAGTACATGACATTAAAGGGCTTACATTCTACATACTAATGAGATAATGGATCTAAGTAAAATTTCCATCTGCCCAGAAAATAACATTTGATATCTCTGCCTAGCTATATAAGGAAATCTCATGAATATATTTATAGCCACACACACACAAACACACATATACCCCATTGCAATTTCCTTGAACTTCTCAAAATATCTGGTTGAATGCAAAGTGGAACCAATAGTTATCATTGATTACTCATTGACTTCGAAAATTAGTCCCTATCATGGCTTTGAACTTTAATTACTGATTCTTTAAAAACCAAAATGTTTGGTTGCCTAAGAAGAAAAAAAATGATATCTTTTCCCTATCTTTCTTTATTACCTTTCACCCATTCACTGATCTAATGGAATGTAAGTAGGTGGCACAGTGAATAGAGAGCATTGAACTTGGAATCAGAAAGATTCATCTACATGAATTCAAATCTAGTCTCAGATAATTACTAGCTGGGTGACTCTGGGCAAGTTATTTAATTCTGTTTGCGATAGTTTCCTCATCTGTAGAATGAGCTGGAGAAGGAAAGAACAAACCATGGCAATATCTTTCCTAAGAAAATGCCCAAAAGGAGTCACAAAAAGTTAGACACAACTAAAATGACACAATAACAACCACAAAACACTAAAACAAACACAAAACACAAAACCACAATTTTCATATGATAAAATCTCATTAATATTAACTAATTTAAGGAAGGAAGGAGAGTCATGTTGGATTTAGTGAAAAGTCTACATTTTATGGTAATTTTCAAGAAATGACTATCTCTGACTTTCATTTACTCAGTTATTCATCAAATAAAGTGTTTTTAGGTAGAGAGACCATCTGAGACCTACTGTCATAGTTGTTCAGTTCTTTAGTTCAGCTGTTTGTAACCCCATGGATCATAGCATGCCAGACCCTTCTATGTTCTACTATCTCTCAAAGTTTGTTCAACTTAATGTTTTTTGTTTCCATGACATTTTCTATCCATTTCATCTTTATCCATCTCTTTTCCTTTTGCTTTCAATCTTTTCCAACATTAGGGTCTTTTCCAATGACTCTAGTTTTCTCATTATGTGGTCAAAGTATTTAAGCTTCTACTTCAGTATTTTACCTCCCTGTAAATAATCTGATTTAATTTCTCTAAGTATTTACTGATTTGATCTTGCTATCCAAGGGACTTTAAAAAGTCTTCTCCAGCACCACAATTTGAAGTATTGATTCTGTGGTACTTAGATTTCCTTATAGTCCAATACTAAGAGCCATACATTGCTACTGGGGAAAAAAAAAGTCATATCCTTGACTATACAGACCTTTGCTGGCAAGATGTATCTCTGCTTTTTTTAGTGTGCTGTTCAGATTTGCCAAAGCTTTCTTTCCAAGAAGCAAGCATCTTTTAATTTCATGGTTGCAGTCATCATCCTTCAGTGATCTTTGAATCCAAGAATATTAAACCTGACACTGCTTCCATTTCTTCTCCCTCTATTTGCCACTGAAGCCTATTGTAATGATCAGTAAGATTTATTGGCATCCATCTTAGCATGAACTGGCTTTAATATGGATAAAAATAAATTGACTATCAAATATCCTTTGTTAAATAATGCACCTATAATCTGTCCAGTCACAAAAATATATTTGCATATAAAGTCATATAGCTGAGGAATGAGGATTCCCTATATCTTTTGCAAAATCTAGGCATATGAATTCCTGTTTGTAGTTGTAGAAACAAAAGTGGCCATGGCCAAGCTTACTTAGTTAAAAAGGGGAAGAAGAGAGTAAGAGTAGAAAGGAAGAGAAAAATTATGATATGGCAGAAAGAAAAAAAAAAGACTTTGGAAATTTAAACTTTGGAAAGTGTAAATAACTGTTTTCAAGATACAACTTCCAGGAAATGTCAAAATACGTAGCGTTAAAAATTACTTTGGAAGGCTTACCATGCCTAAGCAAGACATAGTGATCATCAGACACTGATCTGCCTTTGATTTGTTGTCCAGCAATCCAAACATACCAAGTGTTTCTTTTCGTAGCAACCAGACAATCTAACAGAACTCAGCAAGAATTCTCATAGAAGGACTATTGTTCTGGGCTTTTCATTCTTGTATTTTTTCACAATAGGACTCTTCTCTAATTAAAGATTGGGCATAAAAACAATCATAAAGTTAAATATCAAGGCTATTCTCTTTAATCAACTAACATTTTAGGCTAAAAGAGTTTTTCAGAAAAAAAATTCATAAAATGATTTTTTAAAATTATAATAAATGAGAAATTATAATATTCTAATGAAATAGATCAGACCTCCAAGTTTACCAGTGTGTGGAGAAACTCCCTCCCCTAATGTCATTTGACAACTTGCCTATAATTTTTAATCTTAAAGAATTTAAAATTTTAATTACAGAGCTGACCTGATTAGTGAATAGAGAATATTTCTTGGAACCAGAAAAAAAGTGTTTAAATACTAGCTAAGTGGTTAAGAAACTTTGTAGGAGCCATACAAATAGTGTGTGGCACCTTGGTGATGGAATAGCTAGACTACTGGCCTTGGAATCAGTAAGAACTCATTTTAAAACCTGCTTAGATACTTACTAGCTGTGTGATTCTTACAAAGTCATTTAACCTTTTGGTGTTTCAGTTTCCTCATTTATAAAATAAAGATTATAATAGTACTTATATGGCTATTATGAGGATCACATTAGATAATGTGTTTAAAGTATTATAAAATGCTATTTATCATCATCATCATCATCATCATCATTATAGATTCTGAATCCAGATCCTTCTAAGTCCAAGATCAAACCATTACACTGTTTAAAAAAAACAACAACAACCTAAAAATTTAGTTAATGGACTATTACAATTTCCTTATGTCAGGAGTTTGGGTTACTTCTCAATATCAGGCATTCCATACTGAAAAAATGCTGCAGGTTGTCTGCCTACACAGCTGCTAACACAGAGATTGTTCTTTCTTCTGATGATTTAGTTTAACAACTAGCTGTTACAATGGAAAAAAATGTTGGAGCTAGAGTCAGAAAGGCTCCAGTTGAAATCCTGCCTCAGACATGGATGAGACAATGTGATATGAGATGTCATTTAACATACTTCTTCCCACAGTTTCCTCATCTGTAAAATAAGGATAATAATAGCACCCAACTCACATGTTGTTATGAGAATCAAATGACAGAATTATTATAAAACACTTTGAAAAAACCAAAGTGCTACTTGAAAGCTAGTTATTATTATTAGTTATTGTTGAGATAGTAGTTTCTTTAATTAGGAAGGGATTATGTTTTAGTTTTATTTATAACTGATCCAAGAAGAGCCATCTTCAACTCTCTTCTCCATTTTTCAAGGATTTTGAGTTATTAAATTCCTTTGTTTAAATTCTTTCCCTAGATCCTGTTAGAATTTTATATCCTTATCTTAAAGACTTCCAATTCAAAATTATCCTCAATAATGACTGAATATCTGTAGGGATTTCAGGAAGTTCTACTTTGCCCTGGTTTAGCTTTCTGATAGTTGTCTTATAAAGTTCTGAAACTGCCTTTCCTTATTTCTAAATTGCTCTCAATTCTCAATGCTGACACTGCTGCAAGCTACTACTGTTCAACCCCCCATTTCACAGATAAGAAAACTGAGGATGAGAGAGGTTAAATGAACTTACTAAGGTCATGCAGTTGCCAAGTACCTGATTTTCAGCCAAGAGCTGATTTTCAAATCTAGTCTTGATGCTGCTATTAAGACTGCACACAGCCTCTGAATTACTGCCACACATAGCAGACTCAGTTATTTCTGCAAAAAAGTTAAATAGTGCAGTAGATAGAGGGCTAACCTTGGAGTGAAGAAGATCTAAATTCAAATTTAGTCTCAAATATTTATTCAATGTGTATCCCTGGCTGGGTAAGTCACTCAACCTCTACTTATATTTCCTAAACTATAAAATGAGGATAATAATAGTACCTAGCTCCCAGAATTATTGTCCCATTATTCCAGCCTCAAATTAACTAATATTTATAAAGCACTTAGCACCCAGAATTATTGTCCCATTATTCCAGCCTCAAATTAACTAATATTTATAAAGCACTTAGCACAATGTCTAGTACATAGTAGGCACTTAATAAATATTTGTTTTCTTTCTTCCTTCCTTGTTTTTTTTTTCTTCTTTCCTAACTACTTACTTATTTGATTGAGAAGAGTAAAACATATTAGCAATCAAGCCCAGAATCCAAATTTAAGAACTAAGGGAATATATCTCTCCATGAACCTCCCTATTTTACACATCTCATCATTCAAATAGGTTTCAGTTTTAGTGGAAGTGACCTAATCTTCATCTGAACAAACTGATCTAAAAAGTGGGCAGAACACTTACAAGGGTACAGCCATTTTCATGAGAAATCAAGGACCTTCATCATACATCCTTCCCCTGCCACAAACACACACCCATAGGATTTGTTAAACACACAACTACATAATTGGCTCTTCAGCTTCTGAATGAGGATTGATTAGCACAGAAGCTGATATAGAGCATGGTGTCCAGTAAGGCTGTTGTTATATAAAGATCATTCAACACAGATTTTCTTTTAAATCCTTGGTGTGATAGATACATGTTTTTTCACTTTTTGCTGATTATAGTTTTGCCTTGAAGAAGGAAAGAAAAGGAAAAAGAAGAAGAAGAAGAAGAAGAAGAAGAAGAGTAGTAGTAGTAGTAGTAGTAGTAGTAGTAGAAGAAGAAGAAGAAGAAGAAGAAGAAGAAGAAGAAGAAAAAGAGTAGAAGAAGAAGAAGAAGAAGAAGAAGAAGAAGAAGAAGAAGAATCAATGAGTAAAAACTTGTCAGAAGGCTATAATTTATGGTCCTTGTTTGTTCAAAGGAATGCACCACTTCCATAAACATATGGTTTAAGTTATCAGCAAAAATGCTCAACAAGTGCATGCAAGGGTCTGGTGCAAATGGCTTCCATTTTAGTTATTTATAGCTGTCCACAACCATAGTTGTTTTTATTTGAAAATTATTAGAGCAATTATGGGGTGGGGGGTGCGGAATTTCAGTGCACAGCCAAGAATGATTCATGCCATGAAGAATAAGCATAGAAGTAACAACTCTGGAGGCTATTTCTTTGGGGAGAGGGTTCACTATTGAGATTTTATTTTAGTCAGATTTTGTAAAGCTGCTCTATAATGCAACTATTAATTTATTTTCTACCCCTTCCCTCTTAAAAAATAATGATTTAAGTATAGATAAAAATAAAGGAAATGCTTTTAAAGGGGTTTATGTTTGAATACATATGATTTCCCTCTTATTACAAATCCCATTTAATTCAATAAATGATTATTAAGCATCTACTATGGTAGACACTGGGGATACAACTTGAAAACAATATAGTCGTGGCTATTTATAATCTGATGAGAATGAGGGGACATGACAGACAGGCAACCAGGCAGACTACAATAAGATTAAACCAAAGGCCCACTCAAAATTAAAGGAGAAAATTTGAGGAAATAGAGATCAATTTTAGCTGAGGTGATCTAGGAAAGTTTCATGGAAGTTGGAGCCTTAGAATCATAAGGACAGCAGAGTTCACTGAACACTAATTTCAATTATGTGTGAGGATTTAGAAACGGAAGTGGTGATTACTAAGAACCAGCATAGCTTCACTGACAACAGGTTATACCAAATTCATAATCATTATTATTTACAGTTATATGCTACTTAAAAGTTTGCAGCACACTTTTCTTATAATAATTCTAAGATGTAGGTAGTATAAGTTTACAGATAAATCTGAGGCTTTAAGAAGCTAAGTAACAAATTAAATGAAAATTAATAAAAAGAACTAATAAAGCCCATTTGAATGGTGAGATGCAAAAATAGGAAGAGCCCTGTAGAGAGACAGTCACCTTCATTCTTAATTTTGGATTCTGGGCTTAATTGTCTAATGTTCTCAGAAATAGGTAGGGAGGAAGGAAGGAAAGAAATGGGATAGGAAGGAAGGAAACAAATGTGTTAGGTGCCTATTATGCCAGATGCTAAGCTAAAAGCTTTATAAATATTATCTCATTTGAGCTTCACAATAATCCTGGGAGGTAGGTACTATTATCCCATTTTATAGCTTAGGAAATGGAAGCAGACAGAGATTGAATGACTTGCTCAGCTGGGAACACACAGCCAGTAAATATTTGAGGCTGAATTTGAATTTGTTACCTGAATGATATCTGCTGGATATGGCAAAATTCTGCCTTGATTTCGTAAAAGGAGCAACAGAGGTTGTTGCAGAAATTTGGATCAGCCTATTTAAATGCATAGAGATGGGAGAATAAGAGCAAGAAACAGTTAATGGTTCAGTTTGGTTGGAAGGTGAAAGGAGGTAGTAAGAAATAACCATCTCTAGCATTTACATAGGGACTTTTTAAGATTTTTAAAGCACTTTATAAATATTATCTCATTTTACCTTTCTAACCCTGGGAGTTTATTATCTTCATTTTAGAGATGAATTAATTTAGGCAGATAGATTTTAAATGACTTTTCCAGGATCACAAAGGTAATAAATATCTGAAGCCAGATTTTAAATTCAGATCTTCCAACTCTATCCACCATGTCACCCAGATGGAAAGGTAGGTTTTATATAAATCATGAAGATGTTTATATCTTATACTAGAGATAATAAAGAATCACTTGAGTTTCCTGAGTAACATGGATAGAGCTTTAGCAATATTATCTTGGCAGGTATGTCATGGATTGACTGGAAAGAGAGAGGATGTAGGTAAGGAGGCCAATTAGGGAGTTATTACAATCACATAAATTAGGAACCATGAGGGCCTAAACTAGATTGGTGGCAATATGAATGGAGAGAATAATAACAAAGTCTTGTGTTGACATGCAAAGAAAATCCAAGAAGGCATAGGATAATTGGGCCTATGATCATAGTGAAAAGAAGGAAGAACTATTCACTCCTTTTTCTTCTGCTGTGGAAAATGATAATTAAACCAGGAAAAATAAAACAAAATTATTAAAGATCAGTGAATAAATATGTTCATATTATAGGCCAGTGAGTAGAAATTTCCCAGCAAAATTCTATAACACATTATTAAAGGGATAGTTTATAAGCATCTAAAATGGGAACCAGAGATGAAAATGATCCAGAATGTTCTGATCAAGAATAGGCCTGGTCAGACTAACCTCATTTCCTTTTCTTCTTCTATTTTTTAGACTATATTAATGCCTCATGAGATCAGAAGACAAATATAAATATTCAATGCCTAGATTTCAATAAAGCTTTTGACAAAGTCTCTAGTGCCATCTTTGTCTATAACATACTAAATTTAAATTTGTTTTTGGTAGACCCATTTTTGAACAATTTTAATTCATGGAACTATGAAAATACAATATGTCAGAGTTGGAAAAAGACTTGCAATCTAGTTTAAGAAACACAACATGATACAGAGGAAGCATGATTTAGGTTCCAGTCCCATAGCAAAGCACTTTGGTCAAGTCAATTAATTTCCCAGAACTTAATTTCCTCATTTGTCAAGCAATAGAATTAGAAGAAATGGCCTTAAAAGTTCTATCCAACTCTAAATTTATAATTTTATGATCCTGTAAATTTGATTTTTATATTGAGTTAAAATATGCCACCTTTTATCTTCTAGAAGCAGCTAGATGTAGAGTGAATAGAATGCTGAACCTGGAGTCAGGAAACCTCAGTTCAAATTTAGTCTCATACACTTACTGTCTGACCTAGGCAAATCACTGCTGTCTGTCTCAATTTTCTCAATTGCAAAATGATGACAGCACTTAACTCTCAGGGATGTTGTGAAGAACAAAGGAGATAATATTGGTAAAAATATTTGGTTCAGTGCCCGGTAAGTGATAATGCTTATTCTCTTCCCCTTAATTTTTTTTTTTTTTTTTGGTTCTTCCTTCTAAGCCTAACCAGAATTTGTTTAATTCATTTACTACATGAATGCTTTTCAAATACCTCAAGATAGTGATGAGGGTCCCCTTCTTCCCAAATCTTCAGGTTAAATTTATGTCCTTAGTACCTTCAAAAAATACCAAGTGACCATAGTTTGTCTCTTAAAGTGTTTATGAAATGATTTGATGATCAAATCAAGGATGTTGTAATATCCTTATGGGCAAGGATTTTGTTTTTTGTCTTCATATCTCAGTACAAAGGAGTGTTTTTAATGCAATATAGAGCTGGAAGGAACTTTCTAGATCGTACAAAGTGGTATAATTAAATGAGCCATAGATTTAGGGTCTGCTACCTAAATGACATTTAGCAGATTACAATCATCTTATATCCGATGAACTCAATGAACTGTGAAGTCCCTTCTAGTGCTAAGTCTATTATCTTTATGTAATGACTCATGGTCCTACTGAGTACAGATTCCTCTCCCACTAAAGGGCCACTGTCCCAGATTTATATTTATTGAGTTCAGTCCCCAGGGAGCCTAGTAACATACAGGAGTATTAAGTTCTTCCTGCATTCTCTGGCTTATTATACTCCCAGCTATAGTTCAAAGGATCACACAGGATGTTCTCTGAGATTCTTTTCAATTCTAAGTCTATAATCTATGAACCAGTTAAAAAGGAATCATCTACTTCAAGGGAGTAGGCTTTAAGGACTGGGGAATGAAATTCAAATTATCCAAAGATCTCAGTAACCCCATTTGACTATTTTTTGGATCTCTCATTTAAAGAAATATCAATGTTTTTTCTCTGCAAAATGTTTATTTCTTTATTTTTTGCACTTAATTCTCTCTTCTGAGATAATATATGTAAAGTACTTAGTACAATGTCTGGTACATAGTAGGAGTTATATTAATGCTTATTCTCCCTTTTACTTGTATTATGCTCCCTTTTTTTCTCCTTTCTTCTTTTTACACCTCCTTTTCATGTGATGTGCATGACATTTCCAGCTGCCCTTCTTTATAATCTTTCCAGATGTTTATATTTTCTTCAACTTCTTAAAATTCTAACTGCCGCTGCTAAGGACACATAGTTAATAACTAAATGGTATTATAGTGCTTTACTTCATGACTGAAAAAGATTCTGCTTGAACTTCCATTATTAAGACATGTACTTTTAGTTGTTCTTCCAGTAGTGGAAATTGATTTAAACTGATCCAACCATATTCTCCCACCTGATCCTGCTTTAGGAACAATGGTCATATGCTGGCAAGATGATCATATCACTGTTAATGGAGCCATAGTACAGATCAAAGCTAAAGAGCTCCTATGCATATCTTGTCCTTATTAGCACCATGTTCTAAATCACTACTTCCCAATGAATCACCACATTTGGTGTGTAGCAAAAATCAGCACATTTGGTACTTGATGCATTGAAATATCATTCTGGCTATTCTCAATTCCTTTTGTCAGTTTAAAGTCCAAAGAATAACAGGCATGTGGAGGTGCTAGTAACCATGTGAAGACATGCAGAAAGAATGGTGAGGTATGGGATGTGTGTGTAAGGACAGAAGGGAGGAAGAGAGAGGGAGACAGATAGATAGAGGTATGTGTGTTTGTGTGTGTATGTAAGTATTAATGTATATCCTGTGATCATTTGCATAAGATTCTCCTTGGTGGAAATTCATTAATCAATATCCCATGAATGAACATAAACTGCTTGCATTTTTGTTTTTCTTCCCGGGTTATTGATACCTTCTGAATCCAATTCTCCCTGTGCAACAAGAGAACTGTTCAGTTCTACACACATATTGTATCTAGGATATACTGTAACCTATTTAACATGTAAAGGACTGCTTGCCATCTGGGGAAAGGGGTGGAGGGAGGGAGGGGAAAAATCGGAACAGAAGTGAGTGCAAGGGATAATGCTGTAAAAAATTACCCTGGCATGGGTTCTGTCAATAAAAAGTTATTATTAAAAAAAATCAATATTCCATGTCTGCGACAGGAGTATAGTTGCTAAGATTTGGGAAGAAGAGAGATTGTGGTTTTTCTGGTTTCTATTTCTGAGAGAAGAGATACATGATTCCAAATGCTCTCTCTGAAGGGAGAAAAAGGGAAGAAACCAACATATAATTATATCCTTACCCCCAGCTAACTATATCAAAGAAATTAACTTGGGGAATTTTTTCTGTGGGTGAAAACTGGGACTTTCTTGTGTGAATTGAGATACTTCATTAGGGAAGAGCTAAATAATTCTGTGTACTTTCTGGTGTATTCTCATTAATATACTTTTTTTATGATTTCTCTTTGCTAGTGGCTTGGATAAATGAGCTTATCTGCTATTTGCTAAATGTGTTCTTTGTGTTACTGGCAATGGGGAGCACCCATTCTCTATAAAGCAATAGCAATTAAGAGCACAGTTTAAACTTAGAAAATTATTTTCCCCAGACTAATGATATTTATAGGGACATATAGACATAATTCTGCATGTCCTCTTTTCTCTGAGGAGAGTTGAGTAGCAAGATTCTGATGCCAATTTCCTGCTTCCCTTCTTGGCAGGAATCTGTTTCTTTTGGTGGGGAGTGGGCAGAGGAGACGCTAGAAATATATCTATTCATATTTTTTGTTAACTACTTCTGGACAGATAAATATGAACACAAGTAATCTACATGGGACATACAGATACACACACCCTACATATACAGATGTGCTAGTGAAGCTATCAAGTACAATAAGCCAAAAGAAAAACTAGGATTTTAGGATTAGAACACGTAGGTAACAGAAAGGTCAATGGATTTGGAGTCAAAGGGGCTATGTTTGAATTCTGACAATTCTCCTCATTCTAATTTGAACTTAGCCAAAATCACTTAAATTTTCTGGATCTGTTTCTTCAGTTACAAAAGGGGAAGTTTAGACTAGATTTTAGTATTAATAGAGACCAACTCAGAAAATTTTGAGAATGGATCTTTGCCCTGACTATTTTTAGTGATATGTGGGATCTGTCCAGGTCATTTCAAATGTAGCAATTAGACTGTATTCTGGCCATTTCTGGAAAGACACATACTTTGGTCATATATAATTAAGGCGTCTGGTTGGTCTCCAGATGCCCCTTTGAGGAAGATATTTTACTAAGTAGTTAGAATCTCCTAATCAGGACATTTTTAAAGGGAGAGAGAAGTTATACTTGCTATTCTTTTCTTCTGAAAATGAGGCTTGTAACTTCAATATCTCTCCCTTGGGATGTGGGACAAGGCTTTCTTTCTCTCCATCTTATGCTATTATCAAGCTTACTCATACATGGGTAATGAGAGGAAGTGCTTTTCTAGGCACAAGGCACTCTTCAGCAGTCTCACAAAGTCTTTCATGTATAGTCTTTTGGGAGAATAATAAGACTTATGACTTGTTTTTGTATGTATTTGTCAATGAAGTTTTGT
This sequence comes from Antechinus flavipes, assembly GCF_016432865.1. Taxonomy (NCBI): domain Eukaryota; kingdom Metazoa; phylum Chordata; class Mammalia; order Dasyuromorphia; family Dasyuridae; genus Antechinus; species Antechinus flavipes. The sequence continues at coordinate 595,440,158 of NC_067398.1, read as the reverse complement.
GAGTCTTTTGTGGTAGAGAAAATATAGCTGTCCTATACATGATCAACTTTGAACACTGAGTAACTTTGAAAAGAATTTAGGGAAGATTTAGATATGAAATAAGCTCAAACTAAGCTTTAGAAATTTTCTTTCAGGCTACAGGTTAGGAAGGTGGAATGGTAGTGATCCAGAGAATGCTGAACAAATAAATATCTCTCCATAGTATCATGTCCCTTGGGACTAAACCCAGATAGTATAAACTCAGTTACCATGCCAATTCAAGCTATCAGATCCTAAATCCATAGCTCATTCAACTGTACTACACTGTATATAGGCTCTATAAAAGTCCCTTCTAGATTTAAATTTTATGATAAGTATTCTGATAAATCCTAAATACAGAGCGTGTCATGATTTTTTTTTTAAAAAAGGTTGTAGCCTTTTGATCTAAGCAAAAAACAAAGTTGTTGAGTCAAACATGGGGACATTTTGTAGTTATAAAATTATACTTTTTTTAAATTTTATTACCCTTGGAGACCTCTCTAAAGGGTTCACATGAAGTATCATAAAGACTAATTGACTTGCCTTGAGTCAAGTCACACATTCATGCAGTAGTAGAATTTACATCTGATGCCCAGACAGTGACACAAGTTGGAAGCTACTCAGTCATGAAGTCACCACATCCTCCAGTTATGTATCAATCATGAATGAATCAGATAGCAGTGAAAATAAAATCATTTTTTCTTATATCATTACTTTTATTCTGTTATAATGGCTTAAGCCTATGAAAAGAATTGGTTTTCCAAAAGCAGAGATAAGGAAGGAAAATAATGCTCAAATTTGGCTAGATGGATATATCATCAAAGTTATACATTGATTGGTAAAGAAATGAAGAGGCAAATTTGAGAGATTTTAAAATATTTTGAAATATTACATTGACAACAGATCTACTCACAAGCCCAACAAGGGTGAATTATAGAATCACAGAGTTTGAGAGCTGGAAGGGACCTAAATAGCTATCTAGTCAAATTCATAGACAAATCCCAACTCTAACATATTCAATAAGTAAGCTATCCACGCTCCCCTTGAAAACTTTCAAAGAGGAAGAATCCATGGGAAGCCATTCTATTTTTGGATAGATTACTAAAAGTAATGGCCAACATTTTACATGTATTCACACACAAAAAAAGAATAAAATATTAATAATTTAATCAGTCCTATGGCAAATAGGAAAACAGTTGTTGTGTGCCTGTCTTTATAGCCAGCAAAGTTCCAATTAACTTCTTACATTGTATACCATATATTTGTTCCACATGTATATATGGTAGTTTAGTATACCATTAAGTGTAGCTTATATTAGCTAGGTGATCATGGGTAAATCACTTAACCTTGTTCTCACTCATCTGCTTTTGCATTTAGTTTCCAAATCTCATTGCTTCTACCTGTTCAGCATTTCTTGCATTTGTCCCCTTCTCTACAATTACATAAAAACCGCCCTACTTAAGGCCTTCATCATTGTTGATCTAGACTTTAAAATAGCCTCCTAAATTGTTCTCACTTTATCCACTCTCTCACTTCTCTAATCTATCTTCCACATAGATACCAGATTGATATTTCTAAAGTATGGATTTGACCATGTCAAACACTTTAGTAATTCCTTATTTCCTCTAGAATAAAATGCAAACTCATTTGTCTGGCATTTAAGGAACTTCAGAATTTGGCTCCAATCTGTCTTTCCAAGATGATTACACATTATTCCCTCTTAAGAAATTTACACAGTAGCTAAAGTAATCTATTTGCTGTTTTCTGTACAGGATATTCCATGCCTTTGCACAGGTCAATGCCCATGCTTCGAATGGTCACTTCCACCTTTTGGAATCTTTAGCTCCCTTCAAGGCTTATTTTTTCCATTTTTGATGACCATTTCCTCACTCTACAATTATTTTACTTATTTAGAATAGATCTTTTATTTCCTAATCTGTGACCGTGTTGTATCCCACCCCCAACTGTCCTAGAACATAAGCTCCTTAAGGACAGGGACTGTTACATTTTTCCCCCATTTGTATCGCTGGTTCCCAGCATAATGTTTAGCATTGTAACAGGACTACTAAAATAAAATCCCAAGTGGCAACATTTTACTACCTAAGTTTTAGCTACTTTAAGTACTAAAAAAAAAAAAAAAAAAAAAAAAAAAAAAAAAAAAAAAAGCTTGTACTTTACTAACAACAAAAAATAATTTCATATTTGTAAATGTTAAATTTCTTTAAGTAGTTCATTAATTCAAATTTGTCTTCTCCAATTTAGTGTGGATTAGGGAAGGAGAGAGTTATTTTGTTATATTTTTCTTTAGGAAAAAATATTGGTGTGGTTTTTAAATTTTGTTTGTTTCATTTATATTTCCTTTTCCCTAAATAAGTTCAACCTATCCTAATTTATGAAATTACTAGGAATCCTAATCAGCTTTGTACATTCAGTAGCTACATAAAACAAAGCTTTGACTTTTAAAAAAATAAAGGAAATAATTATATTCTTAATTAAATGAACATAATGTTTCCTCTTACCCATCAGTCACACAAAATAGGTATATGCTATTTCTGGCTGACAAGTTATGGTACCCCTGTAATGAATAGTTTTATATCCGAAGAGAATACATGGACCTGGACGCAGGAGTAGAATTAATTGTATTGTATTTCTGTTCATGTCTTAATATTTAGAAACCCTGTGTATTTAGAAATTTAAGAAGAGACTATATCAGATCGACTGTAATGTACTTAACATGTTGAATAGGGTGAGCTAATATAATAATATATGAAGGAAAGGAATCTATGAGGAAAGGCACAAGCTTAACCTGGTATATACAAATTTATTTACATATATACATATATATACACACATAGATAGCAAGTTCCTCAAAGGCTAGTACTAATTGATTCTCTTTCTTCCTTGTATGTCCAGGGCGTAGCACTGACAATCAAGTAGAAGTTGCTTAGTAAATTCCTGTTGAGTTTGACACTAAAGAAAAGGTATGAGAATTTGGCTCTTCCCACTCCTTTGCACAAATGTGGAGTCCACAGGTGTAGACAATTGCACATATTATCAGATTTTTTTTCAATTTTTTTAAAAAGCTTTGCTGATTTTTTTTCTCTTTTTCTTTCTTTTTTTTTCTTTCTTACAAATTCTTTGCTATGAAGGACAGCTCTCTCTTGGGAGTGATATTGTAAATCTAGGCAATGTTAAAACAAAAGATATCAATAAAATCCATTTAAAAATAAATTTGTTGATTTATAGATTGATTATATTTTTCTGGAGCCAGTAAGAAGCTAAACAGTGAAGAGGAGGTTGAAGGTAGTTGTTCAACAGGGCTAATCTTCTTTTTACTTGGTGGATAAAAAGTATTCACCTTGGTCTTTATTTGGAGATTTTCTCCTGCTCCAGTTCTTTCTCTGGAGAATAACCCTGAATATTAGAATGGATGCCAAAATACCACTTTTCATTCTTGGAAAAATGAATTCCAACTTTTATTGGGTACTTGATGAGGTTTTGACATTTCCAAACTATCAAGAAGTCTGAGACTAAGGATAAATCATGCAACTCAAAATTTCTTGCATATTTCAAAAATCAGTCAACAAGTATTTATTGGACACTGTTCTCTGCATCCCATCCCCCTTTTCTTTACTTCCTTCCCCCAAGGTACTTGGAGTTCAAACACCATGTTCTAATTTCTTCTCACACAAGACAGTCTCCTGATTTAATCTGTTCCATGCTGATTAATATCTTAACATCAATATCTATCAAATACAGTTCTGTTAAATGTGTCTTCTATTTTATGAGGCTCTATTAAATGGGTCTCATATTACTTTTGGCTGTTTATCATTAAACCTGTGATTGCTTCTTTTAAGGTCACTAGTCTAAAATCCAAGCTGCATAGAATGACTGCTACACTAACAATTTTAGAAATTATTGAATTTTTTTAAAGAGTGAAAAATCTTTTTTTACAGATGGCAAAGCATTGTTATTGGATTTTTTTTTGCATGAAGTATAACTAAAATAAGCTATTGAGCTGTCTCAATATGAAATAACATATTGAGCTTTCCCTACCCCATTATTCAGATTCTCTACCAAAATATAATAAAATTAGATTCTTTGTTCTAGGGATTCCAATTATAGATAAAACATAAATAACATGTAGAAAGAAGATAATGCACTCCATAATTTGGATTAAGACCTATTTATACAAGTGTAGCCCATTTGACTAAATGGCATCTATTAATCTTTTTTCTCTACCATTTTAAAGTTTATCTTCAATTTTTCCATTCCCCTGTCATTAGCACATGTTCCTAATGTCAAAGAAGTAATAAGAGCTTCCTAGAGACAGGTGAAAGCCACAAACAAAATGCTGACACTGTATATTGTAAGATTTCTTCCATCCCTCCTTCATTAAATTCATTGGACTATAGAACACTCATATCTAGCAATATAATTTTGACCCCTTGTGAATATTCATTTCTGGTAGCTTAACAGTTCTGTGAAACACTGGCCATTTAAGTCTATACCATTTAGCTGACTTCCTGGGAATAGAATGCGATTGGCTGACTAAATATTGAATGACTTGTCCTCTCTTTAATAATTTTGGTACTGCCCATTATCAATCCTAGACTTATGTTGGTTAAATTTAATGCTTGGTTGAATAATATAATGTCAATGTATAATTTTAGAAAGCCATTATTCTGCAATATGAATGATTCAATGATTGAACCTCCAATGGTACAAAGTTGGAAATGCATTGAACTTTTTCTTAGTAAAGAAATGCAGTGTTCTAAAATTTAAGTTGTCAAGTCCAGATTGGTCCTTGAAAGTAATCCCCAGTATAATGTAACCTTGTTATAGCATGATGCCACAATGGTCATCCAGTCTCTCTGTAAATACTTCCATTAAGGGGAAAACTTAGTAACTCATAAAGCAGCCCATTCCATTTTTAAATAACTTTGATTATCAGGAAATTTTTCCTGTCATTAAGTCTCCATTTGCTTCTCTACATTTTCTACCCATTGTTTCTAGTTTTGCTTTCTGGGGCAGAATTGAAGGAATTTAGTCTTTCTTATAAATGATAACTCTTTAAATATTAACACATAAATATCATGTTCCCCTCTGAGTTTTTTCCAGGATAAACATCCTCAGTTTCTTCCACTGATCATTATATAATACAGATTCACCATCTTTACTGTCCTTATGTGTATACTCTCCAAATCATCAGTGTCCTTCCTAAATTGTGGAGTTCAGAATTGAACATAATAATCCAGTTGTGAAATATTGACTACCGAAGAATTCTGACTAAGGCAGAATATAATAGAATTATCACCTCTATATTTCTAGAAACTAAAACTCTCTTAATGAAGCCTAAGGTCATTTTAGATTTGGGGGATAATACATTATCCTTCTAATACTCAGCAAACCCGAAGCTCAAATAAAACTCTTAGACTTTTATCAAACTACTTTTAAATTATGCCTTTTTCCCCACATTGTTTTTAAGATTTGATATATATCTCAAATGAATTTCATCTTCAATTCAGAAAATCCCCTTGCCTCACAACATCTTTTTGGGCTCTGGGATTTTTATCATCTAGTGTATCAGCTATACTTTCTGACTGTGTTTTACTTTCAATTTTAAAATCATGACTTCTTTTACCTTGCTTAAATCACTTTTTAAAGTGTTAAATAGCTAGCCATATCATATCTCAAACTCTATTATAAAGCAGTAATTATAAAAAAAAATCTGGTACTGTCTAAGAAATAGACATCATAAAATAGGGGAAAGGACCTACATGTACAAAAACTAGAACACTGGGCAAAGAGCAATGTTGTACAATAAAGTACTGTGAATGACAGCTATTTTCAGCAATATGATGATCCAAGATAATTCTAAAAACTCATGATAAAAAATGCTACCTACCTTTAAAGAAAGAATTGATGTTATCTGAATTTTTTTTTTCAAGAATACTCTTTCCCTTTCTTCCTTCCTTTGCCCCTTTCTTCCTTCCTTCCTTCTTTGAGTCATCTTGCACAAAATGATTAATATGGAAATGTTTTACATGATTGCATATGTATAACTATATCAGAGTACTTATCATGTCAGGGAGTGGGGAGAGGAAAGAGAAACACTTCGAATTTGGAACTCAAAATTTTAAAAAGCAACAATAACAATGTTAAAATTTATTTTCACATTTAATTGGGAGAAATGAAATATTATTTTAAAAAAGAATGTTAAACAACATGCATTCCTAGTACACTCTATTAAAGGCCCCCTTTTATGTGTGCTTTGAGTCATAAGTAACTATTTTTGTAATTAGTCCCTCAACCAGTAGTGAATTTGATGTATTATCACTTAATCTACTTTTTATATCTTTTCCACAAAAATAGTATGACAAGGTCTATCAAATGCTTTGTTAAAATCTAGGTGAACCATGGTCAAATGATTGCTTTCAGGCTTAGGGACCTTTTGAAAGGAAATAAAATTATTCTGGAATAGACTGTTCTTAATATTCTTAGTATTGGATCTTTGCAATTACCACTTCCTTTTATTATGTTCTTCAATGACTCCTTTAAAAATCCACTGTAGAATTTTCCCAGGAACTAAAGTCAAACTCATTGACTGATATCTTATAACCAATATATTGATTATTCTCTTCACATCGTTGAAAATAAAAAAAAAAAAAATTTCCTTCTATTTTTCTGTAACTTTATTTTTTTCCCACAAACTTTCAGATATCATTGAAAGGAACTCAATAATCATTTGATTTGATGAATCAAATTCAACAAGGGCAGTTAGCTATTCTTATCTCCTCACTTATATTAACTACCATCTCCCCATTATTCTTTTATTCTATCATTTCTAGTACAATAAGAAGTGAAAAGCTCTTACCTGTTCTTTTATCATGGTCCTTTCCACTCCACCCTTTTGATCCTCATTTTTTTATCCAGTTAACTGTCTTTGCTCACCTTTTATACATAATTTTCAAAAAAATAAAAAAAAAACTAGTTAATGAGATCCCAGTCTTCAAACAATTCTCTTTTTACTTTCTCTATGATTTTTTTCCACTTTCTTGTCTTCATAATTTAATTCTTAAGAGTTTTCTTACCCTTAAGAGCTGACTACCTATTATAGGATCCACTCTTCTTTGGAATCTTTGTTTTTCCAAAGTCTAGAGTGCCTGACTATGTCCAAATTTCCTCTCTTTATCACAAACTCTAGGAGGGTTTTCCTTCTAGGATTTTCATAATTTCCATCCTAAAAAACATTTTATCAATGTGAATTATATTCAGAACCATAATAGAAATTTTCCTCATTGGTTTGTATACTTGGGAAGGATAACATTATCATTAATTCAAGTCAAGAATTTTTAAATTTTCTGCATTTGACAGAAAAAGAGTTCCAGCAAATGCTAGAAAAATTGAAGTTCCCATCACTGTTTTAGAATGCCTCTGCCACCAGATCAATAATATTTCCCAAACTCCTTTTCTACTTTATCTTTCTATTCAGATGATCTGTAATATGCCCTGATTACAAAACTGCTTCTGTTTCCCCATCTTTACCTGAATGCTCTTCACTCTACTTCCTCATTCTGATTTAGATATCAGAGGAAACTCCCTTTATCAATACAAATCAGTAATTGTTCTATAATTGAAAGAGTTGTCTGGGATCACTAAAAATTAACCTCTCTGTAGCTATGCCCCAGGGTTACATAATCCATATGTATCAGAAGCAATATGTGACCTTAAACCATCCTGAACCTGAGACTGGCTGGCTATTTTATTATACCTCACTTGTAATAGCTATTTAAAAAAAGTTTATTGAATTGAATTTTCCCATTGAGATGATATTAATCTCAGAATTGGAAGGGATCTTGGATGAAGCCAGTCCAATTACTTCCAGATGGATATTTTTTTTTTTTGTAACACATCCACAAAAAGTCACTCAACCTCTGCTTGAATAGCTCCAGTGGCAGGTAACTCATTATCTTACAATGTAGGCCGTTCCATTTTTCAGGAAGCATTGTTAAGAAATTTTTCCTTATATTGAGCCAAAATTTGTCTCTACAAATAAAACCTTCAAAAATGATTATAGTTCTCCCCTCTGGATTTAGAATAAGTCTAATTCTTTTTATATGAAATATTCTATTTTTTTTTAGTTTGTAATTATATAATGAACATGATTTGAATATTACAAAGAATATTAAAATGTTATGCAAATTTAGAAAAGAATATTTTTCCCCTAGAGTAAGACAGATACTTCTGATTCAAGCTGTATGCATCCCAAATTAGTTTTTCAAATGTTTGAAGGTAGTACCATTCCTATCCCCTTTCTGTTTGAATTAAAGATACTTTACAAAACTACATATCCTACGGGCTAATTTTTCTTAATAATGCTTAAACTAAGCTAAAGTTATTTTTTAAAACTTTCCATTTATCTGGAGGAAAAAACTTCAATCAAGGTTAGAATGCCTAGACCACAACCAACCATCTCTCAACTATGGTTAACTCTGGGACACCAGTAGCAATTAATTAAAGAATTATTTTGATAAATGATAATTCAATTTAGGGAGCAGCTAGGTGGATGAAGTGCTTGGAATCAGAAAGATTCATCTTCCTGAGTTCAAATCTGGCTTCAGTCACTTACTAACTATGTGAACCTGGACAAGTCAGCTAACCCTGTTTACCTCAGATTCTTCATCTTAAAATGAACTAGAGAAAAAAATGACAAATCATTCCAGTATCTTTGCTAAGAAAACACCAAATGAGGCCTCAAAAAGTCAGACAGAACTGAAACAACTAAACAATAAAACTACAAATTCAACAAATATTTATTGAGCATCTATTTTGTATAAAACTATGATAAATAAGAGAAACAAAGATAAAACACAAGAGTCCTTTGCCTTCAAGGAGATTATAGTCTAGTCATCTCATCTATTTAACTAAACATATAATAAAACTTTGCCACAAACACAGAAAGGGATAGTTTAAGTAATCCTAGACAAATAACTTATAACCTGATAATTGTCTTGGGTAAAATAACTTTATTAGCAGCTTTAGTTTAAGTCTAATCAAGTTACTTTCTTTGGTTTATTGTCTTCATCTTTAATTGTCTTTTCTCCAGATATTTTCTTTTATTCCCTTCAATTAGGTCTTCAAGTTTCAGAGGCCAGTTTCTTACATCTAAACAGTCACATAAAGTGTGGAGTATGCTTTTCAGAATATCTTCATGACACTCTTGAGTAGAAATAGGCATTTATCTCAGCACTTCCTCATCCACAATCACCATTCCTAATCTTCTGCTCTTCCCAACTCAACTTATTCCTTTAAGTCATATTAAACTCTTTGCCTCTCCAAATGACTGTATATTTACTTATCTATTTGCACATTGTATCACCTCACAGACACTTTCCTCATAAAATGCAAACTGCTTGTCATCACACTAGTCTTTATATTCCCAGCACCTATTTCAGTGTCTCATTCGAGATAGAGTCCCAATAAAGAAATACTTACTTGACTGAATATTATACTTATATGGAGAAGAGGCAGGGAAGAAAGAAGTTTGGTAAGAATAGAAATTTTAAATGAGAATTTTTCTCAATTTGAGAAGCTAGATGATATTTTCATAATAGATAGATGATATTTTCAGAAAATTCTAAAGAAAACACACACATACACAATAAGATTCTATGCTCTAAATTGGGAACATTTTTTAGAACTCTTAAGCTATTTTGAATGTATTATACTTTTACTGCTCAACTTCAGTTCAACCATCCCAAACTTGCTTGGTCTGTGAAGCTTTGACATCTGGCCATATTTATGTCTAGAGTTTTTATTTCAGTGAAAAGAAGCTCCTAAGCTTTGTAATTTGTAGTAATAGCAACACAAGTACATTTTACTTCCTAGCTACAGAGTCCTAGATGGCTATGGAAGATTAAACTCCTCTTTGTCACTCAAAGAATATGATAGTCAAAGGCAGAATAGTGTCATTAATATGAACAATATCAGCCTTGATATGAGGGAGACTTCTTTGGTTTGAATTATCACTTATCTGTGTGGCCATTGACATGTCATTTAAACATCTCTAAAATTCAATTTCCTCATCTGTAAAATTATAATTATATTTAATTATCACTGGTTAATTCTCTGCTCTAAATTTATAATCTTGTTTTCCAAAAGCTTATAGTTTTGTGAGAGGGTACTGACTAATCAATGAGTATTAAAATCATGACATCAGCAACCAAGTTAGCTGGGGCATTTTGTTTCCTTACACTATCTGCCTCTTTTTCTAGGGCAGTTCAAAACTTCCTATCAATAGTCCCTGAACTTTCAATTTCATTGCTATTTGACTCGTTGAGTTCAACTGTGTAAATTATCCCAACAAACTGACAAACTCCTTATGGGTGCTCAATTGGAGTCAATTTATTTATGGCTTGCAAGAGCATTATCTCCCCAGTGTTACCTTTGGATACATTTCCTTAATATCTAGAGGCTACTTCAAGAAATGTGTAGAGAGGTGTCCAAAACATTTTTCTGGCAAAGTTTCTTGGGGAAATCAGCAGCTTATTTTAAAAATGAAACCATCTGGAAATAAAGGAGGCTCATGAAGATAGTAAGGAAAAGATTTTCTCTCTTTAAAACAAAGCCATCCCTAGTTTAGCTGATACTAATTTGGCAGCTCTAAGTACTTGAGAGGATGGCTGTTTTATGCTGCATAGTTATAGTTGGATAAATATAGGGGAAATCTCAGATGATAGGGAAGTAGTAAGGAGCATGAAGTTTCTTAGGAGATGGCTCACTTCCACTAAAATACTTTCTGGACACCTTCCCCTTCACAGGTATAGTTGGTGATAGAAGAAAGCTGAAATCCATAGAAATCCTCATGTTGGCAAGTACTATAGATACATATTTCTTACATGAAGAACAAAGAAATCAGCTTTTATAGCTGAATAGTAGGGTTCTGTGACCTTATATGTCAAAGACCTTCAAGACTCTAATATTTGATGTTCATGTCAGAAAAATCTATTGCTGGAACATTCTCAAGTTTTTTAACTCAAAAATTGGAAATATATTTCTTAATAAATCTTATTCTTGGCTCCTGTGTTTTGGTCAAATAGAGATTTGGTCTGGGATTGGAGAACGGAATAGGAGAAAGAAAAGAAGAGAGGGATATATTGACCATTTTTCTTCATTTTTAAGGGTAAAAGCATTTGCTTCAGTTCCTTTTCAAGAAGATTTTAATTTCTAGTTTTTTGCAAAGAGATGATAAAGATTTTAAAATGTTAATTCACAACTGAGAGTTGCCATGGAATCAACAGTCATAAAAACATTGGCTTACATTTAAATTAAGGCAGAAAGAGGTAGGAAAGGTAATAGAATAAAAGCTTAGGAAACTGTTTCAATTCATTCCCCAGGAATTTTTTTTTCCCCTTTTCCTCTGCATTTCTATCAGCCCTCATAAAAGATAATTCTTTATGATCTACATCTTCCCCCAATAAATGTTTTGTAATTTTAAACTTACTGTTTCTTTCTTCAAACCACTTTTCCAAGTTCAAAATAATCATTTGACTGTTCCAGTCAATAGTCACATTGAAGATTTACACGAATGAAAGGGCATAATTCTATATGGCTGGCTATACTAATAGTGACTGTGCATTTATTAAACATCTGTTACATACCTGACATTGTGCTAATCTCTGTAATACAAAAAAAAAGGCAAAAACAGTAGTTGCTCTCAAGAAGCACAATTCTAATTGTATAACATTTTAATTCAACGTAACCTCATTGGCTTCTGTTTTCTTATCTATAAATTGACTGGGTTAGGTTACAAGGCCTGTGAAAACCCTTCTAGCTCTGGAATTATGACCCAAGGAATTCCCTTAAGAAAAGAATAATCTCTCACTCAACTCTTTCTCCCCATGCAATCTAAACTAAATAAAATAAATATATATATATAACCCTCCCTTTTGATTCTTTTAATTCTTCTGCCTATACATATACCTATACAATGATTATCTTCACTTAAAATTCAAAACATTCGATAATCTTGTTTTTATTGAATACTTGAACCTTTGTCTGTGGCTCCATTGATATAATAGCAAATGTAAAAATAAAAATCTAACCAGCTTATTGTTTCACGTTTATGTATTAAATTTGATTCCCATGGACCATTTTCATGAATATACATACCCATTTGATAAAATGAGTGACAGAATTAGAGTTGGAAGAAGCCTCAGAGACCAATTAGCTAGTCCAGCTCTTATTCAAATCAGAGATCCCTTAGATACCATTCTAGTTAAGTGTCCATCTGGCCTTTGCCTAAAAATCTCCACTAAACAGCTCATGCAAGAGTTCTCAGTTGTGTATGAAGATCAGTGGGTTCTGGGTATTTTTTTAGTGTCAATTTTGTCTTAACTTATAAACACCTCAATGGTAAGGACTATACTTCTGTCATTCTATATAGTACATATACAATGTATATAGATTCTCAACCATTTTAAATGAAAAATCAAAATGTATACTTATATCACAGGGTTATCATAAGGATCAAATGCAACAACATGTGAATTGCTTTGCAATCCTTAAAGCATCATATGAATTCTGGCTATTATTAGTACTATCAGTGTTACTAATTATTACATGTGGGAATTTTGTATAGCATTTCTGGGAAATGAGATGGGAAAATCTTCTCTTGATCTGCCTATTTCCCTTTAGCAATTATTTTTGATGGTTTCAGGATGCAAAATGAAACTTTCCCTTTGGTGTGACAATTTGGGGACTGTGATAGTGATTCTTCACTTGGGTGATAAGAGGTCTGATCATTATACACTTTGGATTGTCCTTGAATGGCAGTCATTAATTGATGGGTATCATTATGCAGCCATTTGCCTGAAAATTTGATCAGATGTCAATTTCAAACCTACACAATAATGAATATCTTAGAGGGGGTATATTATGAACTATAAAATCTGAATGACATGTAGGTGAGAGAAGAAATGTTTAAAACATTGATGCAATTTATGAACATGTGGTGAACAGATGTGTCAGAGCAATAGTTATCCCCCAACCCCTTTTATAAATTTGCATTATATTTTTGTCTCTCTTTCTCAAGTTTGAGCTTTGTATTTTATACTTTATTAAAAAATTTTTGCCAGGAAAATAGATGATTAATAATTGTGGATGACAGAACTTTGGTTTTGTAAGCTACATAGTGAAAGATAAATATGATGAGGATATTTTAACCTATGTATATTATACTTATTACAATGAGGCTTCTCTGTAAGACTGTCTATATTGAGATTGTCTGTGATTTATGAAAATGTCACCAATGACCCCAGTTCTGGAAAAACTCTCACAATCCTTTTTATTATAATCATCACTTCAGCAACAGATATCACTGGGGAAAAATTACCTTCAAAAAAACCAAGGAAAGTTCAACTATGCTTCAAACATAATTAAAATTGTGCAGGTATCTAGGCATGATAAAGTCAAAATAAAATCAAGGATGAGTAGAGGGAAAATGAAAACATGATTTTGCTGCAAATTATAATGATAGTCTGATATAAAATGATAAAGAAATTGGGACATAAGACTTCATTTCTCTCTTATTGTCTACAATCCTCTGTTCTTCCTGCTTTCATTGAGAGAAACTTGGTCTCTGTACACAAGAAGCTCAAATTCTAATAAGGGATCATTTGAATTCAGCTTAACCATCCTATGCTTCATTTTCTTCATCTATAAAATAAGGTCAGACTAAAAGGATTCTGGTGCCTTCTAGCTCTAAGAACTTTGTTTCTATAAATTCTCCTTAAAAAAGTGATAAGATTAAATATAGGAATACAACTCCTATTCCTCCAAAGCAAATTGTGACAATTAATATCTTTAGAATAATTTCAGATTTTAAAGTTAAAGGTCTTAATGGTAGCTAACAGCCTTACAAATAAACATAAAGATTTACTCCTAAATTTCTTACCATACTATTCACTGTACAGTAGTTACCTAGATTGTTAAAATAAATGAGTTCAAGGTCTTTTGCTGCTCTCTGGGAAAAAAAAACCACCAAAACATGACTTTGCTGTAGGTGGATAGCTGCTGGAATCTTTACAAACTGCTAACTCATCAGAATTGATAGATTATTGATCTGATTTTACAAGATGTTTTGGGCCAGAACTTGAAACAAGGTACTAAGTAGAACTAATTGATACAATGCTTGTGTTTACATCTTTGCTCATTGGAATTCACAAGTATGGGAGATTCACAAAGTTAACTGTGTAACTTTGTGAATTCATACCTCCCTTGAAGCTCTTAGGGCCAGAGAGCACTATGGGAGAAAACCCATAATCCCTCTCTCTCATATCACACAATTTCTCTCTCTCATATAAAACAGAGGCTCTTGGGGAGAGTTGAATTGAAGATTGAGAAGGCTCTCTCAGAGGCACAACCAGATTCATCTTCATCTCACACCACTGTGGTGGCTGGGCTCCTGCACTTCCCCCACTGAGACCAAGCTGGTCTGAAAGACTCGCCAGAAAGCTAGCCGAGCCCCAAGTGAAGGAGACAAGAGATTCATTCCATCTTTGTGCTGACTGGAGGCTGAAGAAAGCAGAGGCAGAGGCTGAAGGACAAAACCTTTGGATTTGGAGACATTCTGAGGGAGCTCTTGGAACTAAGCAGAGAGATAGGCCTCTAAGCTAACCGGGCTATATATATAACAATAAAAGATCTGAATTTTTATCACTTGGCTGCGTTTTGGGCAATTATTGATCTGAACTGATACTAAGGCTGCTTCCAAGAAAACCTTCCTGAGAAACCTGCTGTCTCCCAGAGAGAACCATCATATTATATATTTTAAAGAAGAAAAAGAACTCCACAGATAGCTATTTGTAAAAATCAGTCAAGATCAGATAAATGTAATTCCCACCAAACTAAAATGATATTTACAGAAGAAAATGGAAAGTCGGGAAATTTTTTTCAAAACATAGTCAAGGAAATCCTGGAAGACTGATGGCTACTCATTTGTTCTTTGAATTTTCCTTTGATTCCTTTAGAGCATGCTAGGAGTAAGGGGGTGGAGTTGAAAGGGCATGGAGACCCTTACACAAATATCTGGGTTTCTGCTAAGCAAAGCAAAAAAAATAATAATAACAAAAAAGTTATAGCAGACATTCTTGACCTACTTCCCTACTCCCCTCCTCTTCCCACCAAAAGGATAGCTGGCAGTTGCCGAGAGATCATGAAATGACAGATTGCTGGCTATGAGGCCTCTTACAAAGTGTTATAGGAATCAGAATGAGGGAATCCTGTGCTTAATGTGTGGGGGTTAAAGAAAAGAAAAAACTGAGTCTTACTTCATGTGCTCATTTTTCATTCAATTAGGATAAATTATAAAAACAGTAACAAGAATAAAAACACACATGGTAACAATATCTTAATGTGTTTGAGAAATAATGCAGAAGACTTTCTTAACCAGCTCAAAAAAAGTTGGGGGACTCTTCAGGGGTCCAAATGAAAATCTGGTATTTTGATTATTCAAACTGCTTTCTATCAGCTCTTGTCTGAACACTATCTTCTGTTTCACCTCTTTATCAATAGTTATGGTCAATAATTTTAGTGATTCTTCCTATAACACTTAAGGGATAGCTCGTTTTAAAAAAATGTGTGAGATTGTAATTTATGTCTTATAAAGTTGTGTATGAGTATGTATGCTTTTTTCAGTAAGCAAATGAGTCAAAACTGTTAGACCTGAATAACTGGAAAGACGTTTGAGGTTGTTTCTAAATGGAAGTGCTTTGGCAGCTGACAAATGCAGGATGATTTACAATTCCTGGAGTACTTCATGTTTTGTTTAATCAGTTTTTTAATATTCAAAGTACAGGGGCTTGGAACTTGAATAATAGCAAATGATTTTTAAAGTGCTGGCGATTCTCCAGCTTTCAAAAAATGCCCTGGTAAAAAGTTTTCCAAAATTCAGAGTACCATATTTAAATCCAATGTGGAAATGTAAATTTCTTTTTATTCCAAGGATAAAAGAGTTTAGTTAAGCAAAATTTAAAATTAAAACTATTTCTTCTGCCTTGGTGCTATGGCACTAATACAAGATGACCCATTTAGAATAGGGTCCATTTACTGTAATCTGGAATTGTGAGAACATTACACACTTCTAGAAGGTACCAACTCCAATCTTGAGGCTATGGTAAGGAACCACATTAGACTGTATTTCTTTGTAAAATGAAAGCTAATTGTATATTAATCCATGTTTTTGAATTTAACTCTAGATAACCTGGAATCCCATCAACATTGCAGCTTGAAATAATCCAAATACTTCCATCACCTTAATACATCATCTCTATCTTTGTTGATGGCATTGCTATCTTACAAATCACTGAGCCTTGAAGTCTAAGCATCATTTGTGATTCTTCCATTTCTCCCCCACATCTAATCAGTTGCCAAATCATTCATTTTATCTTTATAAAATCTCTCCTACTTATTCCTTTCTTTTCATTCTCATTCTAGTACTCTAGTTCAAACTTTTATAATTTCTTAGCTGAACTACAATAGGCTCTTAATTGGTCACTTGGATACAATAAATCAATTTTCAGGTGCAACATGGGGAAGATGTGACTAGATGAGATATCAGTTTGTCTGAAAAAGATTTTAGGGGATAATGCCTGTGTTCTACAAGACTGAAATCAGTCAACAGGATGATATAGAGAAGCCAAAAGAGTCAATGTCATCATAATATGGATTAAGAAAGTCATAAGCAATATGAAAAGATTCAAGGTGAAGTGATTAGAGCTAGGAGAACAATGTACATAGTAACAGTAATATTCTAAAAATAATCAAATGTGAATGACTTTGTAATACTGCTCAACACAGTGATCCACTGAAACTCTGAAGAACTCATGATGAAAAAAAGAGTTAAAAAAAAAAAAACGGATGGACTTAGATTGCAGATTTTTTCCTGTTTTTTCTTCCCCCCCAAAAAAACATAGTCAATATAGAAATTATATTTTGCCTGATTTCACAGAGTATTACAAACAAGAGGGGACATCTACAAAAGCTTTGTATGGGAGGTAGCACCTGGACCAATCTGGACAAAAAGATCTATGAAATGCATCATACCTAGTAGACCCTAGTTGGCAGATAACTTCTTGGGATATAAAATATAACCTGGGACTAGCTAGATATAGTGATCCAAATGAGTATTCACTCTTCCATGAATCAGGAAAGCTTAACCCTAGATAGAACCCCAAAGCTAAGTGGATGAACTTCCTCAGGGTAAGTGAGGAGGAAAAGGGGAAATCCAGTTCAGAGCACTATTTTACCTAAAAAGGACTAAGGGTTGAGTAGCAACCGATAAGGGAAGCAAGATGCCCATTGTGGGTAGGTCTTGATTTTTTGGTGAATGATGGAATGGAATACGAAACCTAAATGAAATCCAGTCCCATAAATCAGAGATTAAGTTCTAGTTCCAATCTCATACTTTAGGAAATTTATAATTTAGTAAAAATCAATTAAAGAAACCTATTAAGTATCCTGCATATGAAGTCATTGTGCAAAGGTTATAGAGATAGATGTAATACAGACCCTTAAGGAGTCTAATGAAGGGAATGGGTGTGTACCCAAATAGTTATGATATAAGCAAGAATGGAAGATACAAATTTCTCACAGGCAGACTACTGTGAAACATTTCAGCATAGAAGTATCACTTTGACCTGGTAATGTAAATTGTAATTCATCTTTTCAATCTATATGACTTCCATACCTTCTCATAAATCTTCCAGAGGTGCTTCACAAAATGTCTTCCCTAAAATCTCTTGACATTGCACAGGTATAAGTGGCATATAAAGGTTAACCCTTACGATAGCCGCAGGACCAAGTTATCTTCTTTTCTGATCATATATCTCTGACATCCTTTATGCTGTTTCTCTTGCATGGTTCTTGATTGGTAATACATTGCAGATTACTCATGCCTACTATGCATCTCTCCATTGCACATTAGGTGACCCACAACTTTAATTCTTTGCAGACTGCAGTCTCTAAAGACTTCCAGTCATACAAAATCTTTGGAAGAATACTGGTGTTAAAAGATGGCCCTTTATTTCAGGAGAAAAATTGGGTTATCAAAAGTTCTGTGCAATTTTCCAAAGGCAATTCTGACTATTTTCTCCCTCTTGCTCAGTTCTGGACCTAGTTTTTTGCCTATGAAAAATGTCTGTTCAAGATTTATATACTGATGAATTAGCTTTTAGTTAGTTAATTCAATTTCATGTTATAATATGGACAATACATATTCTTCATCTTATTTTTCCAGAATGTCTCACTGGGTTGAACTCTTGAGGGATTATGTATTTCATTTAGGAGGCTCTGTAATGGTTCAGGGCTAGATGCAATCAGCACAATGTCATCCATAAATAGGAGCATCTGGAGGATTTTTTTGCTTCATTTGAATATAAATATTCAAAGGATAATTTAACATGATTTAAACATATTTGTACAGGAGATGGTTTGTGGAAAGAAAGTAGTGGCCTTTCCTTCTGAAAAAATAAATGGCTTTTTGTTATTATTGTACCTTGGGATTTAAGCCTGGTACATTTGTATAAAACTTTTCATTGTTGGAGAAAATGAATTTTCATGCTGCATACTTTGATAGGAGATAGAGTTGATGAAAAATTAGTAAAGAAAAGACTTTCTGGTTTCTAACTTAGATAATAATAATAACAATAATAGCAATGAATCAAGGTTTACAAAGTACTTTACATGCATTATATCATTTGAACCCCACAACAATCCTGAAAGTGGATTATCTCCAGATGGGAAGTGAGCTGTTAAGTGATTTGACTGGGGTCAAAACAGTTAGGAAGAATAATGAGGCAGGGGTTTGAATTGCCAATTCCAAGTCCAGACAGAACTCTACCTATAATGTCAGAGAGAGATATACCTAAGCAAATGGATCCATGCAATTATAGACACCCTGGAGAAAGAAAAAGACTGGGTAATGGTTTATTTGTAAACCTTAATTTTCACTTTTCAACTATAGAGATTTGGGGAAATTTCCCATTAGGTAATATCAGGTATTCACACACACACACACACACACACACACACACACACACACACATACACAGAGTATCTGTCTCTCTCAGTATCTCTCTGTCTCTGTCTCTGTCTCTCTGTGTGTCTCACTGAGATATCTTTGTGTATTGTCTAGTATATTCTAATCTGTATAATTTTTCTAAATCTTGATTCACTATTTATTCATTCTTCACTATTTTTGATGGCTTTTTGTGTAACTAGCAGTTGCTGAAGAATCAAGCTTTAAGATACAACTTAGGATATTCTTTCCATGAATGTGGCTTAAAACTAAAAATGAAATAATTTTCCCTAGATAACAACATTAATGGATCAGATAAATTTAATTCTAGGATAGTATTATCGTTTCAGCAGTGAAGGGTCAATGTTTAACAATTAATTCTCTAAAGGAAGTAAGAGACACTTTTAGTTTAATTTGCTTTTTTAATATTGTCTAAGTCTATGCAATAAACAAAACAATAAATAGAGCCCTGATAATGTTTATGCAGGAATATTGTTTTCTGCAAATCCCTGCCCTTTTGGAGAAAGAGGACAATGGTCTAATGTCCTGAATCTCATTCTCCCCTAAAGTCAGGAATTTAAATCCTTCTTAGAGAGAAATAAATGAGATTGTATTAATGTCTTCCTTAATATCCACATTTGATAAACTCAAGTGGTTATATACATAAACTACATAGAAAAACACATATGCTTAAATTATCAAAAAAAAACTAATAAAGTATTTGAGACATCACCTATCGATGCAAGTGAAATCATATAAAAGTTTTTTTTTTTTTTTCCATATTAGCCTTGTTGTCAAAAAAAAAAAAAAAAAAGGCAGGAAATATAAAATGGGAAAAGTATTCTTCACTCTGCATTGAGAACTTAGCAAATCTCTGTAGATAGCATTTTTCATCATGGATCCTTTGAATTTTCTTGGATGACTGTATTGATCAGAGTAGTTAAATCTTTCACAGTTGATCATCATTAAAATATTTCTGTCACTATATACAATGTTCTCCTGGTTCTGCTTCACTTTGCATCAGTTCATATAAGTCTTCTTAGATTTTTCTGAAATGCTTCTACTAATAATTTGTTATAGTATAACAATATTCCATCACAATCATATGCCACAACTTGTTCAGTCACTCCCAATTGATGGTAATCCACTCATTTTCTAATACTTCACTACAAAAAGAGCTACTATAAATATTTTTGTACATGTAGGTTATTTTTTTTTTCTTTTGCTTGATTTCTTTGAGATACAAACCTAGTAGTGGTATTGCTAGGTAAAAAGATATTACAATTTCATAGCCTTTTGGGGAAAGTTCCTTTCCAGAATGGTTGGACTAATTCAAAACTCTAACACTTTTTCTATCATATTAGCAAATCTGTTAAGTGTAAGGAGGAACCTCAGAGTTGTTTTAGTTTGCATTTTTCTAATTAATAATGATTTAGAGCTTTTTTTGATGTGACTATTAATATCTTTAAATTTTTTCCTCCAAAAATGTTCTGTTCATATCTTGTGACCATTTATCAATTAGGTAATAGCTCTAATTTTTATTAATTTGACTCTGTTGCTTATATATTTGAGAAATGAGGCATTTGTCAGAGAGACTTGTGAAATTTTCCTGACTTGCCTACTTTCCTTTACATTTTTGTTGCATTAATATTATTTATGCAAAACTATTTTTAATTTCATATAATCAAAATTATTCCTTATATTTTCTATAAAAAGATACCCCAAAATTAAAACTCCAAGGAATATTGTGGCTAAATTCCAGAACTATCAGACCAAGGAAAAAATACTACAATCAGCCAGAAAAACGAATTCAAATACCAAGGAGCCACAATAAGGATTACTCAGGATCTAGCAGAACCCATATTAAAAGATTGAAGAGTCTGGAATCTGATATTCCAAAAAGCAAAGGAACTTGAAAGGCAGCCATGAATAAATTACCCAGCTAAACTGAGCATTTTCTTCCAGGGAAGAAAATAGGCATTCAATAAAATAGGTGAATTCCATTTATTTCTGGTGAAAAAAACCAGAGCTAAGCAAAAAATTTGACCTCCAAATAGAGGATTCAAGAGAAACATAAAAAGGTAAAAAGAACTCTTGAGAATGGTATTTATGTTTTGATAAACATAAAGAGTACATGTATAATTTGATTTTACTGTTATAATATAAAAGAGGAACTAGGGGTAGAAAGGAAATTGTACCAGAAAAGGGAAAAGTGAAGATACTACATCTCATGAAGAGGCAAAGGAAACCTATTATGTCTTAAGGAAAGAAGGAAGGAGGATGAACATAGTGTGAATCTTACTCTCATCAAATTTGGCTCAAAGAGAAAATATTAGATATATTTTGTTTACAGAGAAACTTCTCCCACCTCATTGAAAAGTGAAAGGGGAAAAGCAAAAAGGGAAGGAGTAGGCTAAATAGAAGGTAACACAGAAGACAGGGAAAAGGTTTAAGAAAGGGAGAGGGACTGGGGAGGAAAGGATTCTAAAGAGGGAGAGCTGTGTGAGGCAAATGGTACCCATAAGTTTAATATTGGGGAAGAGGGGAGGGAGGAAGGAAAGAGAAAACCATAATTTGGGGATAGTAAGATGGCAGGAAATATAGAATTAGTAGTTTTAATTGTAAATGTGAATGGGGTGAACTCTCCCATAAGGTGAAGGCAAATAGCAAACTAGATTAAAAGAAAGAATCCTACAATATGTTGTTTACAGGAAGTACATTTAAAGCAGGGTGATATATACAGAGTAAAGGTAGAAACTGGAGCAGAATCTACTATGTTTCAGGTGAAGTAAAAAAAAGCAGGGGTAGCCACCCTGATCTCAGATCAAGCAAAAGCAAAACTTGATCTAATTAAAAGAGATAAGGAAGTAAACTATATCTTGCTAAAGGATGACATAGATAATGAAGCCATATCAATACTAAACATATATGCACCAAGTGGCATAGCATTTAAATTCCTAAAGAAGTTAAGAGAGCTGCAAGAAGAAATAGACAGCAAAACAATAATAACGGGACATCTCAACCTTGCACTCTCAGAACTAGATAAATCAAACTACAAAATAAATAGAAATTAAAGAGGTAAACAGAACACTAGAAAAGTTAGGTATGCTAGATCTTTGAAGAAAACTGAATAGAGACAGAAAGAAGTATGATTTCTTCTCAGCAGTTCATGGAACCTATATAAAAATTGACCACATATTAGGACATAATGACCTCAAATTCAAATGCAGAAAGGCAAAAATAGTAAATGCATCCTTTTTCAGATCATGATGTAATAAGAACTACATTCAACAAAAACCCAGGGGAAAATAGACCAAAAAGTAATTGGAAACTAAATAATCTCATCCTAATGAATGAATGGGTGAAACAGCAAATCATAGATACAATTAATAATTTCATACAAGAGAATGACAATAACATGCCAAAATTTGTGGGATGCAGCCAGTGCAGTAATAAGGGGAAATTTTATATCTCTACAGCCTTACTTGCATAAAATAGAGAAAGGAAAAAATCAATGAATTAGGCTTGCATCTAAGAAAGCTTTAAAAAAAAAGCAAATTTAAAAACCCCAATGAAATATTACACTTGAAATTCTAAAAATAAAAGGAGAAATTAATAAAATTGAAAGTAAAAAAAAATTGAATAAATAAAACTAAGAGGTGATTTTATGAAAAAACCAACAAAATAGATAAACCTTTGGTAAATTTGGTCAGAAAAAAGGAAAAGGAAAATCAAATTGTTAATCTTAAAAATGAAAAGGAAGAGCTCTGCACTAATGAAGAGGGAATTAGAGCAACAATTAGGAGTTACTTTGCCCAACTTTATGCCAACAAATTTGATAACCTAAGTGAAATGGATGAATACCTTCAAAAATATAGGGTGCCCAGATTAACAGAGGAAAAAGTAAATAGCTTAAATAGTCCCATTTTAGAAAAATGAATCAAATAAGCTATTAATCAACTCCCTAAGAAAAAGTCCCCAGAACCAGATGTATTTACATGTGAATTCTACCAAACATTTAAAATTAAAATTAACTCCAATGCTATATAAACTGTTTGAAAAAATAGGGAAGGAAGGACTCCTACCAAATTCCTTTTATGACATAGACATGGTACTGATATCTAAACCAGTTAAGATGAAAACAGAGAAAGAAAATCATAGACCAATCTCCCTAATAAATATTGATGTTAAAATCTTAAATAAAATATTAGCAAAAAGATTACAGAAAATCATCCTCAGTATAATACACCATGACCAAGTAGGATTTATGCCAGGAATGCAGGGCTGGTTGAATATTAGGAAAACTATTAGCATAATTGCCTATATCAATAACCAAATTAACAAAAACTATATGATCATTTTAATAGATGCAGAAAAAGCATTTGATAAAATCCAACATCCATTCCTATTAAAAGACACTGGAGAGTATAGGAATAAATGGACTTCCCCTTAAAATAGTAGCATCTATATAAAACCATCAGTAAGCATTATATGTAATGGGAATAAACTGGAACCATTCCCAATAATATCAGGAGGGAAACAAGATTGCCCACTATCACCATTACTATTCAAAATTGTATTAGAAATGCTAGCTTTGGGAATGAGAATTGAGAAAGAGATTAAAGGAATTAGAGTAGGTAATGCAGAAATCAAATTATCACTCTTTGCAGATAATATGATGTTATATTTAGAGAACCCTAGAGATTCAACTAAAAAGCTATTAGAAATAATTCACAACTTTAGCAAAGTTGCAGGATACAAAATAAATTGGCATAAATCATCAGCGTTTTTATACATCACTAACAAAATCCAATAGCAAGAGATATAAAGAGAAATTCCATTTAAAATAACTGCTAATAGTATAAAATATTTGGGAATCTATCTGCCAAGAGAAAGCCAGGAACTATATGAGCAAAACTATAAAATACTTTCCACACAAATAAAGTCAGATCTAACCAAATGGAAAAATATTACGTGTTCTTGGAATAGGTTGAGGGAATATAATAAAGATGACAATACTACCTAAATTAATCTAATTTTTAGTGCTATGCCAATCAAGCTCCCAAGAAACTATTTTACTAGAAAAAATAACAACAAAATTCATCTGGAAGAACAAAAGGTCAAGAATTTCAAGGAAATTAATGAAAAAAATCAAACGAAGATGGCCTAGCTGTACTATATCTAAAACTATATTATAAAGTAGCGGTCACCAAAACCATTTGGTATCAGCTAAGAAATAAACTAGTTGATCTAGTTAGAATTCACAGGACAAAATAGTTAATAGCTATAGCAATTTAGTGTTTCCCAAATCCAAAAACCCCAACTTTTGGAATAAGAATTCACTATTTGACAAAAACTGTTGGGAAAATTGGAAACTAGTATGGCAGAAACTAGGCATTGACCTATACTTAACACCATACACCAAGATAAGGTCAAAATGGGTTTATAATCTAGACATAAAGAATGATATTATAAATAAATTAGAAAAATATAGTATAGCTTACCTTTCAGACCTGTGGAAGAGGAAGGAATTTGTGACTAAAGAAGAACTAGAGATCATTATTGATCACAAAATGGAAAAATTTGATTATATTAAGTTAAAAATGTTTTGTACAAACAAAACTAATGCAGACAAGATTAGAAGAGCAGCAATAAACTGGGGAAACATTTTTATAGTCAAAGGTTCTGATAAAGACCTCACTTCCAAAATACACAGAGAATTGACTCAAATTTATAAGAAATCAAACCATTCTCCAATTGATAAATAGTCCAAGCATATAAACAGATAATTTTCAGATGAAGAAATTGAAATTATTTCTAGTCATATAAAAAGGTGCTCCAAATCATTATTGATTAGAGAAATGCAAATTAAGACAACTCTGAGATACCACTACACACCTTTCAGATTGGCTGAAAAAGGTACTGATGAATGTTGGAGGGGAACACTGACACACTGTTGGTGGAATTGTGAAAGGATCCAACCATTCTGGAGAGCAATTTGGACCTATGCTCAAAAAGTTATCGAACTGTGCATACCCTTTTATCCAGCAGTGTTATTACTGGGTTTATATCCCAAAGATATCTTAAGGAAGGAAAGGGACCCGTATGTGCAAAAATCTTTATGGTAGCCCTCTTTGTAGTGGCTAGAAACTGGAAATTGAATAGATGTCCATCAATTGGAGAATGGCTGAATAAATTATGGCATATGAATGTTATGGAATATTATTGTTCTGTAAGAAATGACCAACTGGATGATTTCAGAGAGGCCTGGAGAGACCTACATGAACTGATGCTAAGCAAAATAAGCAGAACCAGGAGATCATTATACACTTCAACAACAATACTACGTGATGATCAGTTCTGAGGGACGTGGCTCTCTTCAACAATGAGATGATCCAAACAAGTTCCAGTTGCTCAGTAATGAAGAGAATCAACTACACCCAGAGAGAGAACTATGGGAAATGAATGTGGACCATAATATAGCATTTCCATCCTTTCTCTTATTGTTTGCTTGCATTTTTGTTTTCCTTCTCAGGTTTTTTTTTTTTTTAGCCTTCTTTCTAGATTTGATCTTTCTCATGCAGCAAGATAACTGTATAAATATGTATAATATTTTGTATATAACATATAGTTTAACATATTAACTTGTATTGGATTACCTGCCATCTAGGGGAGAGGGGGGGTGAGAAGGAAAGGAGGGGAAAACTTGGAACAGAAGGTTTTGCAAGGATCATTGTTGAAAAATTTCCCATGCGTTTGTAAATAAAAAGGTATAATAACAAAATAAAATAAAATAAAATAATTCTTAGGTAGTTTAATTGGTATGGTACTAATTTAGATAGAATTGTCCTTTTCATTATATTGGCTCTGCTAACCTATATCAAATAAATATTTCTCTATTTAGATCTATCATTATTTGTATGAAAAGGTCTTGGTGAGTAAACTCCCAAAGCCTGTAGTTATTTTAATTGTAATTTCTCTTTCTATCTCTTTCTGCTGAGTTTTATTAGTAATATAGATAAATGTTGCCGATTTCTGTGGGGCTTTTTACATTCTGTAACTTTGTTAAAGTTGTTCATTGTTTCAACAAGTTTTTTAATTGATTTTCTATAAGCATATTATCTGCAAAAAGTTTTAGTTTTTGCTGAGTGAAATGAGCAGGACCAGGAGATCATTATATACTTCAACAACAATACTATGTGATGATCAATTCTGATGGACGTGGCTGCCTTCAATAATGAAATGAACCAAATCAGTTCCAGTACAGTAGTAAAGAATTGAACCAGCTACATCCAGCGAAAGAACTCTGGGAAATGAATAGAATTCCCAATCCCTCTATTTTTTTCTGCCTGCATTTTTTATTTCCTTCACAGGCTAATTGTACTTTATTTCAAAGTCTGATTCTTCTTGTGCAGCAAAATAACTGTATGGAAATGTATATGTATATTGTATTTAACATATACTTTAATATTTTTAACATGTATTGGTCAACCTGCCATCTTGGGGAGGGATTGGGGGAAAAGGAGGGGAAAAATTGGAACAAAAGCTTTTACAACTGTCAATGCTGAAAAATTACCCATGCATATATCTTGTAAATAAAAAGCTATAATAATAAAAAAATATATATTACAGGAAAAAAGTGTGAATTTTTCTTCTTCATTGTTTGATTTTATTTTTTTCAAAGTTTTTTTTGTCTTATTGATGAGGTTTGGCACAGGGCAGAGAGTTGTGGGAACCCCTTCTGGTTGGCATAGGTATTTTGTAAAAGAATTCATGAACCTGAAAAGTTAAATTGGCAAAAAGAAATTTATTGGCTCTGAGAAGTCAGCTTTTGCTAGGAGGCTGACTTCCTCAGTGGCAAGGTCCAACAGAAAAATAAAGTTCTAGCAGAGAAATATTGGTAGAGAGTTAAAGAGAGATTAACCCTGAGAAAAAGCTGTCTTCTCAAAGGGCAGGAGCACAGGCAGCTATGCCAAGGAGAGATCCCTTGGCCTGGCGTGGTCCTGTTTTTAGGTCCTCTGCCAAGAAATGAGCCCCAAAGTTGCTCTTTTAAAAGAGATTTAAGACTGAAGTTTCAATTGAGTAAGATTACTGCCCCCATGCCTAGATTTCCAGTAAAATGGGACCATTTACTGGGAGTGGTCCTGAGCCAATCATCAGCTGAATAAAGGTTGATAGAAAGCTAGATTCTCCATCTAAATGAGACTATTTAAATTTGAGCTAAGTAGGAGTGGTCCTGGACTCAATTAGTCCCACAAGATACCAGAATGAAACCACTTTATCTTGATTCCTTGAGGCAGGCCTCTCTCAGGAGAGTTTCTCCTAAGTTCAAGGAGTTTCTCCCCTTCAAGGAGAGTTTCTCAAGCATTTACCCCAAAGTCAGGACAGTTTCAGGGCTCCCCCCATCATTATTGCTATATGAACATTTTTATTTCACCATTGATCTTATTTGGAAACCTTCTAGTTTGTCCCCACTACAAATGTTCACTTATGAACAAGGGATGAGGTGAGATCTTTCAAGACAGCTGTGAAAATTGAGTAAGACTTCATCTATTTCAAAGTTTGAGTAGGCCTGAAGGACTGTAAGCATTAAGTCAAGGGCATACTTAAGTCCCTTCTCTGCTATCCTCCTAAGGGCATACTTAAGCCTCTCCCTGCTATCCTCCTAAGGGCATACTTAAGTCCTCTTATTATCTTCCTGTGATATCAGTGTCCTGATTTAGGTCAAATATGGGCAACTATGTACTTATTGGTCAAGTTCAATTTCTTGGGTAGTTCCCAGGTTTAGAATGTAAGATCCTCAGCTAATAAGGATGAGGGTCAGTGGTAGGAGGAGGTATTTGTATTAGGGATTAAAAGTGTTGACCCTCCCTCCCTTCGATTGTATGCGAGATGGCTGGATGTCCTTCTTGGGAGAATGTATAAAAAAACTTTGCTTTGCTTCTAGAGATCTCTCCAGCTTTTTTTTATTATTATTAAATGGTGACTCCTCACCATTTCTGAACCATACATCAGGCATTATAAAATGTTTGAATTTAGAATTCACTTGTAAATCCAAAATGGTCCTGGGGATTTTTGCCTACAGATCTCATTTATGGCTTGGTCAATTTCTTTTTCTAAGACAGGGTAAAATATTCTATTTCCTCTTACATTAATCTGGGCAATTTATATTTTTTGTGAAAATTCATGTTTCACAAATTGTCAGTCTTACTGAAATCTAACTGGGTAAAATAACTTATAATAACTGCTTTAATCTCATCTTCTTTTGGTTTTTTATTTATCCTTTTAATTTTTGATACTGGTAATGTGATTTTCTTCTTTCTTTTTTAAAACAAATTAATCGAGGCAGAGCCAAGATGGCAAAGTAAAGGCAGAAACTTGCCCAACATCTCCCCCAAACTGCTCCAAACTCCTTTAAATAATGATTCTAAACAAATTTTAGAGCATCTGAACCAAAAACATGGAGTAGAACATTTTACAGCCAAAGGCAACTTAGAAAGTAAGCAGAATAAATCTGTGACACCAGAATGGGAGTTCAGAGTCCAGCCCTAGCTCCAGCCTGGGTCCAACCTCTGAATCAATGGCTGTGATGGCTTCCAGACCTCTCAGCCCAAAGACCAAAACCAAAGAGAACATGGAAATTTAGCAGAAAAGGTCTGTGGAACCAGAGTGGGAGCTCAGTATGCAATCCCAGGGCAGGCCAGCACCACCTCTGGCCCAGACTTGCCTTGCAGTTCCAGCCTGCACCCCAGCATCAGATGTGAGACCACTAAATCAGTAGTAGTGCTGGAGGCTTCTGAACCTCTCAGCCCAGAGACACCAGAGAGGATTCAGAAGTTCACTGGAGAGAGTCTGTAACAATGAGTTAGGAGTCTGGTGTGCAGTCTCAATAAAGCTACCGTCAGCACACTAGATTTTACAGCTAAAGTGGGACAGAGACACACCAAACAGCTCCAGGACAGAAAACACTACTTATAATTGGATTCCTAGAAAGATTTCTGAAAACAATTGCACAAATCCCCTGAAACTTAGGAAAATGTGCTCTCCACTCTAGAAAACAGAGCTCACTTTAGAGTTAAAAGCAGAGTAATACACTAGGTAAATGAACAGAAAACAAAAAAGTTTCTGACCATTGATAGTTAACATAGTGACAAGGAAGATCAAAACACACTAAGAAGATGATAAAGTTAAAGCTCCTATATCCAAAGCCTCCAAGAAAAGTAAGAATAAGCCTCAGACCATGGAAGAGCTCAAAAGAGACTTTGAAAAACCAAGTAAGAGAGAGAGAGAGGGAAAATTAGAGAAAAACTGGAGATATGCAAAAAGAAATACAAAAAACAAAGGAGGAGAAGAAAGCCTTAAAAAGCAAAGTTGGCCAATTGGGAAAAGAGTTACAATAGCTCACTGAGGAAAATAATTCCTTTAAAAATAGAAGTGAGAAAATAGAAGCTAATGACTTTATGAGAAATTAAGATGCAATAAAGGAAAACCCAAAAAATGAACAAAATAGGAAAAAATGTGAAATATCTCATTGGAAAAACCACCAGGAGAGATAATTATTAGTCTACCTGAAAGTCATAATCAAAAAAAAAAAAAAAAAAAAAAAACAGTCTGGGCATCATCTTTCAAGAAATTATCAAGGAAAACTGTCCTGATGTTCTAGAACCAGAGGACAAAATAGAAATTGAAATAATCTACTGATTACCTCCTGAAAGATTCAAAAATAAAAACTCCCAGGAATATTATAGCCAAATTCCAGAACTCCTAAATCAAGGAGAAAATATTGCTAGCATCCAGAAAGAAACAATTCAATTAGAGTGGAGCCATAGTCAGGCTAACACAAAATTTAGCAGCTTCTATATTAAAGGACCAGGGGCTTAGAATATGATATTCCAGAGAGCAATGAAGCTAAGATTGCAAGCAAGAATCACTTACTCAGCAAAACTGAGTACAATCCTTCGGAAGAAAAAGTGATCATTCAATGAAACAGAATTTTTAAGCATTCATGATGAAAAGACCAGAACTGAATGGAAAATGTGATTTCAAATACAGTTCTCTGGGAAAGCATAAGGAGGTAACCACAAAAGTGATATCATAAGGGACTTGATAAGATTTATCTGTTTACATTCCTACATAGGAAGATGATATTTGTAACTCCTTAGAATGTTCTCATTATTATGGCAGTTAGAAGGAGTATACAAACACACACACACACACACACACACACAACACACACACACACACATATATATATATATATATATATATATATATATAAAGAGAGAGAGACAGAGAGACAGAGAGACAGAGAGACAGACAGAGACAGAGACAGCGACAGAGACAGAGACAGACAGAGAGAAAGAGAGACAGAGACAGAGACAGAGACAGAGACAGAGACAGAGACAGAGGGCATGGGTGGAATTGAATGAAGGGATAATATTTTTTTAATGATGAAATTAAGGGATGAGAAAGGAATGTACTGGAAGAAAGGGAAAGGGAAAATTAGAATAGTGCAAATTATCTACCATAAAAGAGGCAAGAAAAAAACTTTTTCAGTGGAGGGGAAGAAAAAGAAGAGAGGGTGAATGAGTGAACCTAATTCTCATCAGAATTGGCTCCAATAGGAAATAACATACATATTCAATTGGGGAATAGAAATCTATCTTACCTTGAAGGAAAATAGGAGAAGAATGGGATATGGGAAAGGAGGGAGGGTGATAAAAGAGAGAGCATATTGGGGAACAGAGCAAATTCTCTCTCATTAGCAGTAATGAGTCAGTAGCAAAACACTTTTGAGGAGGGACAGGATGAGAGAGTATAAATGGAGGGAAAAACAATTATTCATAATAATTGTAAAAAATTTTTCGAAGCAAGATTCTCAGATGGAATGTTATTGTTCTCTATGAAATGATAAGCCGAATGTTCTCGGGGGGAAAAAAAACCCTCAAAAGTGCTCCATGAACAAAGTGAAATACATTGTACAGGAAGTAATAATAATGTTCTGGGATTGATGAGGTTTGGATTCCCTTGATTCCCGGTCAGGGAACCAAAGGGTGAGATTTGGCGCAGGGCAGAGAGTTATGGAACCCCTTTTGGTCAGTGCAGGTCCTTCGTAAAAAAAAAAAAAAAAAAAAAAAATTACAAACCTGAAAAGTTAGACTGTCAAAAAGAAGTTTATTGGCACTGAGAAATCAGCTTTTGCTAGGAGGCTAACTTCCTCAGTGGCAAGGTCCTGACAGAAAAGTAAAGGAATCCTGGCAGAAATATAAACAAGAGGTGTAGAGAAATCATGGCAGAAAGATAAATGAGAGGTATAGAGAAATCATGACAGAAAGATAAAGAGGAGGTAATGATGAGAAAAGAATGTCTTCTCAGTAGGCAGGGGATCTTCCCAGGCAGCTATGCCAAGGAGAGGTGCCTTGGCCTGGGGCTGGGGGCAGTTTGAGTTGAAATCAAACCAAGATCTTCTAATTGAATAGAAGTTTTCCAATTGAATGAATAGTCCTAGACTAATCTTCAACTCAATAGAGGGTGTAATCAGTAGTGAGTGTTATTGGTAGGGGGTGTGCTGCTCTTCTCCAGGATAATAGAATGAAATTACTTATTTTGATTCCCCTGAGAGTTCAAGGAGAATTCACCCCTGCAAGGAGCTTCTCAAGCATTTACATCATGGTCCTCCCAAAGTCAGGACAGTATTGGGATTCCCCCATCAGGATGACCAGTAACTGTAAATGACTTTCTTATTCTTGTACAATCTTCCATACCTACTCTGAAAGACTTATGATGAAAAATTCTATCTATACTCAAAGAAGGAACTGATTGTCTCTGAATACAGATCAAAGCATTCTCTATTTCTCTCTTTATTTTTCTTTCTTTTTCACTGAATTTTTCTTGAGGCTTTTATTTTCAATAGGGTGGAAGATTTATGTTTTCTTTCATAATCTGAATATTGTGGAAATGTTTTGTATAACTTCACATGCGGTTTCTTAATTGTGGGTAGGGATTAGGGAGGGAACATAGAACTCAAAAATCTTAAAACAAATATTAAAAAATTGTTTTTAATGTAACTGGGAGAAAATATTAAATAAATAAATGAAAACAAATTAACTAATGATTTATCTATTTTATTGATTTTTTCCCCATAAAACTAGCTCCTCATTTTATTTATTAATTCAGTGTTGATTTTTTTAGCCTTCAAATTAGTGAATCTCTTTTTTGATTTTTTTTTTTTTTGGATTTCTAGTTTGTTGTTTTATTGGTGATTTTTAATTTGTTCTTTTTCTAGTGCTTTTTTATTGCTTGCCAAATTTATTGATCTGTTCTTTCTCTCTTTTATTGATGCATGCAATCAGAGATATAAATTTTCTTTCAAATATTACTTTGGCTACATCCCACAAATTTGGTCTATTGTCTGGTTGTCATTCTCTTTAATGAAATTATTGATTGTTTCTATGAGTTATTCTCTGACTTATTCATTCTTTATGATCAGATCCTTTAGTTGCCAGTTACCATTAGTCTTTGCTTCCATATAGACAACAAAGTAGCATTGCTTTTAGTAAAATGTAGTTTTCTGTTTATATCTCTTAATTAGTTATATTTTTTGCTTTTACATTGTCAGATATTATGGTTACTATCCTGTGGCTTATTTTATATCTCCTGAAGCATGAAAGATTCTGCTCCAGACTTTTATTTTAACTCTGTGTGTGCCTCTCCATTTCAAGTGTGTTTCTTATGAACAACATATTGCTGGATTTTAGTCTCTAAGCTATCTATTTAAAAAAGTTAATTAATTCCATTCACATGCATAGTTATGATTACTAACTTTGCATTTTTTTCATCCTGTTTTCTTTTCTTTTATTATTCTTTTTTTTCTTTTTTTACCCTGTTCTTTTTCAAGTCTCTTGTTTTTGACCACTGCCTTCCTTTATCATTCCTCTCTGCAATGATGCACCTTTTTCTTTATCCTCTTTCCCTTCTATTTTTCTGTTGGGTAAGATAGTTTTCTATATACAATTGAAGGTGTGTGCACATATTCCTTTTTCTCTTTGAACCAAATTTAGATGTGTGAGGTTCAAACATTGCCTGCTTCCTCCCCATTATTTTCCCATTTACAGGAAAAAGTTGTTTCTTGAGTGCCTCTTTTATGTAAGAACTATTTCCCCCATTTTGATTCCTTCCCATTCTCTCAAGGAATCATTCTTTCTTACCTATTCGGTTTTTTTAGATCATCCCAACATTATAAATTCACTTCTGTTTCTTCTGTTTACTTATACTCCTTCTAATTGCCCTAATAATGACAAAATTCTTAGAAGTTATATCTCTGATCTTTTAACATGGGGGAAAAGATTTTAATCTTGTTGAGTCTCTAAAAATTTCTCTTTCATGCTTCTTTTAAAAAATATTTCTCTTGTATCTTCTACTTGAAAGTCAAAATTTTTATTCAGTTTTGGTCTTTTTTTTTTTTTTTAATCAAGAATGCTTAAAAGTACTCTATTTCATTAAATGTTGATTCTTCACCTGAAATATGATACTCACTTTTTTGGGGGATAGATTATTCTTGCTTTTTACTCCTTGCTCTTTTGCATTCTAGAATATCATATTCCAAGCCCTCTGTTCCTTTAACATAGAAGTTGCTAAATCTTGTGTAATCCTGACTATAGCTCTATAGTATTTGAATAATTTCCTTCTGGGTGCTTGAGGTATTCTCCCTTTGGCTTGAAAGCTCTAAAGTTTGACTATAATATTCCCGGGAATTTTCATTTTGGGATTTCTTTCAGGAGATCAGTAGATTCTTTCAATTTCTATTTTACCTCTGATTCAAGGAAATCAGAGCAATTTTCCATTATAATTTCCAGAAATATGATGTCCAAATTATTTTTTTCATCATGCTTTCAAATACTATAATAATTCTTAAATTATATCTTTTCATTCTAATTTTTGGGTCATTTTTTTAATGAGCTATTTAACATTGTCTTCTTTTATATATATATACTCTTTTGACTTTGTTTTATTGTTTCTTGAAGTCTCATGTAACCATTAGGTTCTACTTGCCTTAGTTTAATTTTTAAGGAAATATTTTCTTCTAAGGACTTTAAGGTGTTATTTTCTTTAATAATTTGTTTTGCCTCTTTTACCAAGCTATTAATTGTCTTTTTATAATTTTCTTGCATTGCTCTCACATCTTTACCTGATTTTTCCTTTACCATCCTAATTTTTAAATTATTTTTTAACTCTTTCAGGAATTCTTGTTGGATATAAATTTACATTTTTTCTTTGAAACTTTGTACCCATTTTGAGATCTTTGTTTACTTCTGAGTTCATCTTTTGATCTTCAGAGTCATCATATGTAGCTTTTTTAAAATTAGTATTGCATTATTTCTTTTTTGTTTAGCCATTTTTACCAGCCTATTTCTTGACTTTGAACTTTATATTAAAGTAGAATCCCATGTTTGGGAGTCGGGGATAAGTGGGATATCTTCTCAAGCTTCAGGCTTTTTCACAACTATTTTCTGAAATAGTGCTCAAAGTCTGGAAATTGTCTCTGCTTCCAAGGTAGTATGATCCAGGGAGAGGTGTGATCACTTATTACTTTTAAATGGAATCAATACTTCTCCTGAGGGCCCTTGCTCCTTTTGGACTGGAAGTGATACTGTTCTTCATGGCCCTGCTCCTTTAGGATAGTAAGTACTTCTTTTAGACCTCAAACTGTGTCCCAGTAGTGGATATAAGCAATGTAATTGCCAAATAGTGTCCTGTTATGTACCTAGGACATATGCAGTCTCTGTCTGATCAATTGCCCAATCTATGATCTTTAGTTTGAGAACTGATGAAGCTCCTACAGTTGCTGTTGCTACCTTTAAATCCCAGCTGGTATTGCCACCATGTGAGCTGTGGGTCAGCTCCTATCCTAGTGTCAGAGATTTTTCCTACAAACTAATTTGTGTTGGGCTGCAAAAAATTTTTCATCTTCAGTTTTTCTTAGGTTTGTTGCCCAGAATTTGATTTGATGAGTGATTTTAAAGTTATTTGAATGGGGGATATTTGTTGGGGGAGAGTCTGTTTTCTCTGTTCCACCATCTTATATGTGCTCCTGGAAGTCCTCATAGATTGTGTAAATATATTTTGATCCATTGTAGGAGCAGCTAGATAGTACAAAG
This sequence comes from Antechinus flavipes, assembly GCF_016432865.1. Lineage (NCBI taxonomy): Eukaryota > Metazoa > Chordata > Mammalia > Dasyuromorphia > Dasyuridae > Antechinus > Antechinus flavipes. Next base: position 595,404,905 of record NC_067398.1, on the reverse strand, counting down.
GATAGAGTGATGGGCCTGGAGTCACAAAGTCTTATCTTCCTGTGTTCAAATGTCTTCAAACACTTAATAGATGTGTGATCTTAGGCAAATCATTTAACCCTGTTTCCTTCAATTTCTTAATCTATTAAAAGAGCTGGAGATGAAAATGGTGAACTATTTCAGTTTCTTTGCCAAGAAAACCTGAAATGGGGTCACAAATATCTGGAAACAATTGAACAACAAAAGAAATGTTCTTTGTCCTTCCAGTTATTATCTTAAATGCACTTTTGCTTAGCTAGTTCTCTTGCCAAAGTTTCTAAAAATTTCTTTTTCCTTTCACCGTTTTTGGATGTTTTGAAGTGATATTGCTCACAATCTTCTCTTCATCCTCCTTGGTAAGATTTTTCATATGACTTTACACTTTCTGAACTCATCCAGACCTTATCTGTGATGCTACTTTATTTGGCACAATCCTGTAGGATCCGACATAAACTTCTTAGCCTGGTACTCAAAGCCCTCCACAAACTAATTCCCATATAGCTTTTTAGACATTTCATATTATTCTTCTTAATGTACTTTATCTCCCATACAAATGTACTTCCTTGATTATCCTCAGATTCAAAATTCTAACTACAAGTTCCACATTTCCCACAGCTTTTCCTTCAAAAAAGTGTCTCTGCAAATGCAAACATCAAGATCATAAAAGTACCTGTGAAAGATTTAGTATTTATTGGCTAAGGAGGTTTGTTTTACTTCCTTAACCTGCTCATTATGATTGATTCATATTCCAAAGTTAAGCTTTCTTAGGACACTTTTTAGCTATCCACTAATAATTACAGTTTCTAATAATCATTAATATGTTTATTATTCTATAATAATGTTCTATAAATAAAGTATTGAGAGTTTAACGCTTTTTTTAGGCTTGTGATTTTATATATGTAGAGAACTCTTTTTACAAAAGTAAATCAGCAACTGCACTTGTTAAAATTTCTTTATTGTTTGAGAATTGTCTAGACTAATAAAAAGTTAAGGGACTTAACCACAATCATAATAGACAGCTCCTTCAGAGATCTTCCATTTAAGGATTGTATCCAAGACAGCCATCTTATCATTTCCAACTTAGTTGTGCTCCTCAATTTCATTATGGTGTCCAAAAACATCATCCTATGAAAATCACATCATTCTTGAAACTCACCCCTAGAATCCCTCACTTTCTCTGATTGAAGAGAGTTGAAATAGGGACACTGAGGGATGTTGGAGAGGAGCTCCTTCCCAGATATTCCATTTAAGCACCTAGAAAAACCATCTCATCATTTCCTCGTTGGCTTTCCTCTTCTGAATTTCATCATGCCCCTATGCTCTATTCACCCCTCCTTTTTCAGTTTATTTTATTATGTTTGCTATAGGTTACAAGCTTCTTGAGGAAGAGATTTTTTTTTGCCTTTCTTTGTGTCTACAATATTTGTCACAGGACCTGACACATAGTGAGCACTTAATAAATGTTCATGAGTTGACTGACATCATCAATATATGTCTGAGACAGGTCTTAAATGCAGACCTTCCTAAATCTGAGGGTAACTTCTATCCACTCTACAACTCTACCTTTTTCTAAGTTGCTTTTATATTTTTACACATATTTATTACTTTAATATTACTCTTAAATTCAAATTTCTGATTGAATAATTTCCTAAAAATAGAAGAGATCTATAAATATGTATATATTTTATGTAAATGATAGCAGAATATAAATTCTGGCAGTCAAAAATTAGTATAGACTCAGATTTTTTTTTAATTTTTTAAATTTTTATTATTATAGCTTTTTATTTACAAAACATATGCATGGATAATTTTTCAATATTGACCCTTGCAAAACCTTCTGTTCCAACTTTCCCCTCTTCCCCCCACCCCCTCCCCAGATGGCAAGTATAGACTCAGATTTTTAAGATATGTTTCTATTTTTAGGACAATGGGATAAGATAATATTTTCCCAAAAATTTTACAACAAATGTTTCATTTGTATTCTTCCTTATGAAGGTGTACTCTTCATGTGATTTTTAATTAATGAGAAGAAAAGAATAGGCATTAATTATTCTGAGGAAAGGAGGATTGGAAGTTTGTGTATAAATATTTTTGTGTTTATGGGCACCAGGTATAAAAAGGATTAAATTATGCACTGGCCTTGATCCTTTTGGGGCTATCTCATTCACTTTTTCTGAAATTGCCATCACCACTATGAAGGTGAATCATCTCATTACTTCTGTAATGAAGGTCTGTAGCATAGGCAGATCCCATTAGATGACAACTTCACATCAAGAACCCTGAAAGCAGAAGATATATTTACATCAAGGATACCAGAGATTGGCTTCTTGGAGACTTTGTGAGAAAAGTAAATATTTAGAAATTCTGTAAGTGATTCTAGTTAGCCTACCATATGCTTGGAAGGAGCCTTTCTCTACTGGCTACGTGAACAGAACATTGTGTCTTTGAATAGCCTTGAGTTAACTTCAGCCATTCCTTTGTTTTTCTTTTTGTTGCATTTACATTTATAGGGAGAGATGTAGCTCCTTTACTAAATGTCTGGTGAATCCATGAAGTAAAGGAGACTCCACATGACTCTCAAGAAATAGGGTTTCATTCTTTTTTGTTGTTGTTGTTGTTTTAGATATAAGAAGTGGAATTTGACTTTAGAAGTTTCAAAGGCAGGAAAATTCTAACAGAACTCTGGGAATTACGACACTGATGGTCTTGATGAACAAGCAATGATCATGACAATTTACTTTTGGAACTCCAGCTCAGTGGAAGGACTCATTCACCAATGAGTGTTGCCTTCAGATACAAATTTAGGAAGATCCATTCTAGATAAGATCTATGTGTTAAGTTTCTCTTCCCCACCCCAAAGAAGTTGTATCTGTGTAGTGGGGGGGAGGTGGGAGATTATGCTCTGAGGAATTGGGGTAGATGTTTATTCTTGCTGTGTCTATGACTAAATGTCTTTTGTAAAAGCTACCTGGTGTTGAGTAGTTGGATGAAACTGGAATACTAATCACTGTCCTCTAATAAATAGGAGAGTACCTCCAATGGAGACTCAAGTTTAAAACCTTACTCATAAACTCTTCAGTATACCCTAAGATTCTAAGGGGAAATTTAGCAACCTATCCCTGAGAAAATATGGTCAAAGCACACCATGTTACACTTCAAATCTTGACTTCTCTTTTGTGAAATTTAAAATTGATATCCCAGTCTATTCTGTATTATTTATTGATTATTGATTGAGAATTGTATTTAATAACTGGAATCAGTACTTAGGAATTAATTTTACTCCTTTTGCCACTCCTGGCAAATTCGTGTGGTGATTGCTCTCACTTCTTATCTCCACTCCATAGATCAAGGGCTTTTGCTGATCCTGATTCTGGCTGATTCTAAAATAGCCAAGGTGCTAACATGGACTTCACAGAGAAGGCTTACATTTGGCATAATTATGCTGACTTACAAAAAAGACTTCCAAAGTCAAATAATGGGGAAAACATAGTTAGTCAATATCATCAGGAAAGTTCTATTTTAGACACTCAACACCCGCTACAGCAGAGTGGTTTGGTCCTAGGCTTATGAACAGGAAGAACATCTAATGATCATCTTGACTCATGCTCCTTCCTTCTAGAGAAATAGAAAAATTAAATCTTATATAGAAGTTAAACTATCTTTTGGACTCTAATATTTAGAAGTCAAATTGTCTTTTAGAATTAATTCCTAAAAAAAGGAGTAAAATTAATTCCTAAGTACTGATTCCAGTTATTAAATACAATTCTCAATCAATAATCAATAAATAATACAGAATAGACTGGGATATCAATTTTTTTACTCCTCCACCCAATCTCCTATACCACAGATCAAGCCTGCAGCATAGTGGACAGGGCCATTCTTTCTCCAAGAATATGCTGATAGAATATTGTACAATTGGTAATTGGCTTTAAGTGCTCTGACCTCAGTGCATCTGCTAAGAGTTTTCAGCTCATTACACTTCTTTACACTTTTACTCTACTTCTACTGTAGACCAATCACAATCCTAGTTTAGCATCATTATACTTTACATAATCAACTGTATAAATATTTTCTCTGTTTGCTCTAATGCATTCTTGACCACAGAGAGGTTTGGGATTTCACTTTCTTGGACTTGCTAGCCTGCTAACAAAATGATCCTGCTTAGAACTTTGTGCATTGATTTCTCTTTGTTGCAGATATTTATTGCAACATGCTTGAGTTCCTATTTTGCATTTTGAGCTGCTTTCATGATATCTACACCTTGATGTTCTACTTGTACCTCAAACTCAATAAGAACCAAACTAAACTTATTGATTTTTTTTTACCCACAAATCTGCTTTTCCTTCTGCTCTGTTACTAGCAGAGGTACAACTATTGTCTTACATTAAAAAATTAGAGCTTATACTTCCTCCTTCACTTCACATATCCTACCACTTACCGAGTTCTATCAATTATAGTTCCACAATCTCTATTGGACCTATTTCATCCTTTCTATTCTCATTATCATTACCTGAGTACTCACTCGCATTACTATCTGAAGCATTGTAATAGTTTTTCATATCTCTGCTCTTTCCTTTTAAATTACTTTTAGCACATTAATGTTTATTTTTCTTATGTGCAAATCTGGTTATATCGCTTCTCATTAAATACCTTTAGTGGTCCCTTATTGAGTCGTATTCAAATTCTTCTGCCTAGAACTCAAAACTCTCTACAAATGAACCAACCTATCATTCCAACCCTATACCATTCTTTGCTCTAGACAAGAAGTGATAAATTCAGTCTATGCAATATGAACCAGATCTAAATGTAATTGGGAAATGTTAAACAAAATAAATAAGAATATAATAAAATGTAGATAATATTAATTTGTATATGTCTATATTCCCTACTTATAAGGATTCTTTGTATTTAAGGTTATCCCCAATGCTAAGCAGACTTAGTAAGTAGACTTCTGAATATGCCCACTATATAATTGAAATTGTTCTTTCCATTTGTATGGCAGAAACTAAGCAATGACCCTCACTTAACGCTGTGCACCAAAATAAACCCAAAATGGGTTCATGATTTAGACATAAGGAAGGAGATTATAAATAAATTAGAAGAACATAAGATAATTTAGCTCTCAGATCTGTGGAGGAGGAAGAAATTTGTGACCAAAGAAGAACTAGAGATCATTATTGATCACAAAATAGGAAATTTTGATTATATCAAGTTAAAAAGCTTTGTACAAACAAAACTAATGCAGACAAAATTAGAAGGGAAGCAACAAACAGGGAAAACATCTTTACAGTTAAAGGTTCTGATAAAGGCTTCATTTCCAAAATATATAGAGAATTGACTCTAATTTATAAGAAATCAAGCCATTCTCCAATTGATAAATGGTCAAAGGATGTCAACAATTTTCAAATGATAAAGTTGAAACTATTTCTACCCATATGAAAAGGTGTTCCAAATCATTATTGATCAGAGAAATGCAAATTAAGACAACTCTGAGATACCACTACGCACCTCTTAGATTGGCTAAGAAGACAGGAAAAGGTAATGTCAATTGTTAGAGGGGATGTGGGAAAACTAGGACACATGCATTGTTGGTGGAGTTGTGAATGGATCCAACCATTCTGGAGAACAATTTGGAACTACACTCAAAAGGTTATGCATAACCTTTGATCCAGCAGTGTTACTACTGAGCTTATATCCCAAAGAGATATTAAAGAAGGGGAAGGGACCCATTTGTGCAAAAATGATTGTGGCAGCCCTTTTTTTAGTGGCTAGAAATTGGAAATTGAATGGATGCCTGTAGAGGGCTGAAACTCTGAATCAGACAAGAGAGCACTTAAGGCTACCTATTCAATGTGAGACAATGGCTCTATTAACATATATTTGGATGATGGGTCTCTTCACCACTAGTGCTTGCTGAATGTTCGGTGTTGAGATAATTGTAGGCAAGGATTGGAGGGCTGGGGGAAAGAAGTCACAGGTACTTGGCAGCGGGACTAGGAGGAGAGAGACTGGAGACTCCAGATTCCAGAATCCAGGATACATCTTTGGCAAGCCATGTGGCAGTTTGCCTGCCTCCTTTATGTCTCCCCCTAAATACCAAGGACTTTGATTTATCCTGACTCTGGCTGATCCTGAGGCCCTGCAGGGAGTTAGTCTGGACATTACAGATGCCCATCAATTGGAGAGTGGCTGAGTAAATTGTGGTATATGAATGTTATGGAATATTATTGTTCTGTAAGAAATGACCAGCAGGATGAATACAGAGAAGCTTGGAGAGACTTACATGAACTGATGCTAAGTGAAATGAGCAGAACCAGGAGATCATTATACACTTTAACAATACTATATGAGGATCAATTCTTATGGAAGTGGCCCTCTTCAATAATGTGATGAACCAAATCAGTTCCAATTGATCAGTAATGAACAGAACCAGCTATACTCAGCGAGAGAACACTGGGAAATGAGTGTGGACCACAATATAGAATTTACACTCTTTCTCTTATTGTTTGCTTGCATTTTTGTTTTTCTTCCCAGGTTATTTTCATCTTCTTTCTAAATCCAGTTTTTCTTATATAGCAAGACAACTGTATAAATATGTATACATATATTGTATATTTTTATGTATGTATGTATATTTTTATATTATGTATGTATAATTTAACATATTTAACATGTATGGGACTACTTGCCATCTAGGGAAGGGGGTGGAGGGAAGGAGGGGAAAAACTTGAACAGAAGTTCAAGGGTCAATGTTGAAAAATTACCCATGCATATTGTTCTGTCAATAAAAAGCTATGATAATAATAATAATAATAATAATAAATGTCAGCAATCACTGGGGGAAAAAAGGAAATTGTTCTTTCCAAAACTATCAGTGACCTCTTTCTTTCCAAATTTTATGATCTTTGGAATATTATTGTTCTATAAGAAATGATGAGCAGGTTGATTTCAAAAAAGCCTGGAAAAACTTACATAAACTAATCCTAAGTGAATTGAGCAGAACCAGGAGAACATGGTAGATAGTAACAGTAAGATTATGTGATGATCAATTATAATAGACTTAGCTCTTCCCAGCCGTACAGTGATCCAAGACAATTCCAATAGACTTGGTATAGAAAAATGTCATCCCTATCCAGAGAAAGTACTATGAATGTTGGTCAATGCCTAGTTTCTGCCATATTATTTTCCAGTTTTCCCAGCAATTTTTGTCAAATGGTGGTTCTTATCCCAGAACCTAGAATCTTTGGATTTATTGAACATTTGATTACTATAATTGGTGACTATTTTTTCTTGAGAACCTAACCAATTCCACTGATCCAAGACTCTATTTCTTAGCCAATACTACATGGTTTTGATGACCCTTGTTTTATAATATAATTTAGGGTTTGATATAGCAAGGCATTTTCCTTTGCATTACTCCTCCCCTTCCCTCCCTCCCCCCCATTAATTCCCTTGAAATTATTGATCTTTTCTTCCAGATGAATTTTATTATTTGTTTTCTAGCTCTATAAACTAATTTCTTGGCAGATTGATTGGTATAAAGTAATTTCTTGGCAGAAAATAAGTGTATCATTTTAGGCAGAATTGTGATTTTTATTATATTAGCTCAGCCTACCCGTAAGCATTTGATATTCTTCCACTTCCTTAGATCTAACTTTATTTATGTGATAAGTTTTTCTGTAATTGTGTTCATATAGTTTTTGGTTTTGTCTTGGCAAATAGACTCCCAAGTATTTTACATTATCTACAGTTATTTTTAATGGGACTTTTCTTTCTATCTCTTGTTGTTGGACATATAGAAATGCTAATGATTTATGTGGGTTTATTTTATATTTTACAACTTTGAGTAAAGTTGCAATTTGTTTGCAATTAGCAAAAAGTTTGCTAATTGTTTCTAGTAGGTTTTTAATTGATTTTCTAGGATTCTTCAAATATATCATCATATAAATGGTCAAAAGATATGAACAGACAATTTTCAGATGATGAAATTGAAACTATTACCACTCATATGAAAGAGTGTTCCAAATCATTATTGATCAGAGAAATCCAAATTAAGACAACTCTGAGATACCACTACACACCTGTCAGATTGGCTAAGATGACAGGAAAAAATAATGATGAATGTTGGAGGGGATGCGGGAAAACTGGGACACTGATGCATTGTTGGTGGAGTTGTGAACGAATCCAACCATTCTGGAGAGCAATCTGGAATTATGCCCAAAAAGTTATCAAACTGTGTATACCCTTTGATCCAGCAGTGTTTCTATTGGGCTTATATCCTAAAGAGATACTAAAGAATGGAAAGGGACCTGTATGTGCCAAAATGTTTGTGGCAGCTCTGTTTGTAGTGGCTAGAAACTGGAAATTGAATGGATGCCTATCAATTGGAGAATGGCTGCGTAAATTGTGGTATATGAATGTTATGGAATATTATTGTTCTGTAAGAAATGACCAGCAGGATGAATACAGAGAGTCTTGGAGAGACTTACATGAACTGATGCTAAGTGAAATGAGCAGAACCAGGAGATCATTACACACTTCGACAATGAAATTGTATGACGATATATTCTGATGGAAGTGGATTTCTTTGACAAAGAGCCCTAACTGAACTTCAATTGATAAATGATGGACAGAAGCAGATACACCCAAAGAAAGAACACTGGGAAATGAATGCAAACTATCTGCATTTTTGTTTTTCTTCCCAGGTTATTTTTACCTTCTGAATCCAATTCTCCCTGTGCAACAAGAGAATTGTTCAGTTCTGCAAACATATATTGTATCTAGGATATACTGCAACATATCTAACATATATAGGACTGCTTGCCATCTAGGGGAGGGGGTGGAGGGAGGGAGGGGAAAAATCGGAACAGAAATGAGTGCAAGGGATAATGTTGTAAAAAAATTACCCTGGCATGGATTCTGTCAATATAAAGTTTAGAAAAAAAAAATAAATCATCAATGTACAGAAAAAAATAAAATAAAAAATAAAATAAATATATCATCATATCATCTGCAAAGAATAATAGTTTTATTTCCTCATTACCTATTCTAATTCGTTCAACTTCTTTTTCTTCTCTTATTGCTAAAGCTAATATTTCTAGTACAATATTGAATAATAATTGTGATAATGAGTAACCTTGTTTCACCCCTTATCTTATTGGGATTGCTTCTAGCTTATTCCCATTATATATGTTTGCTAATTGTTTTAGATAGATGCTACTTATCATTTTAAGGAAAACTCCATTTATTCCTATGCTTTCTGGTATTTTTATTAGGAATGGATGTTGTATTTTGTCAAATGCTTTTTCTGCAGTTATTGAGATATTCATAATTTCCATTAGTTTGGTTTTTGATATAGTCAATTATGTCTATAGTTTTTCTGATATTGAACCAGCCCTGCATACCTGGTATAAATCCCACTTGTTTATAGTGGTTTACTCTGGTGATAAATTACTGTAATCTCTTTGCTAATATTTTATTCTAGATTTTTTCATCAATATTCATTAGGGAAATTGAACTATCTCTGTTTTGGCCCCTCCTATTTTAGGCATCTATTTCTAGGCTTAGCCATATCTGTGTCATAAAAGACATTTAGTAAGATTCATTCTTCAATTTTTTTCAAATAGTTAATGTAGTATTGGAAACAATTATTCTTTAAATGTTTGGTAAAATTCACTTGTAAATCCATCTGGCTCTGGAGATTTTTTCTTAGGGAGTTCATTTATGGCTTGTTCAATTTCTTTTTCTAAATGATACTGCTTTAAGTATTTTATTTCCTTATCTATTAATCTGGGCAATCTACATTTTTATAAGTATTCATCCATTTCATTTAGATTGTCAGATTTATTGGCATACATATGGGCAAAATAGCTCCTAATTATTGCTTTAATTTCCTATTTGTTGATGGTAAATTCACCTTTTTTCATTTTTAATACTGGTAATTTGGTTTCCTTCTTTCCTTTTTCTAATCAAAGTTTATTTTGTTGTTTTTTTCCCATAAAACCAACTCTTAGTTTTGTTTATTAATTCAATGATTTTTTTAACTTTCAATTTTATTAATCTCTTTTGATTTTCAGATTTTCTATTTTGCATTTAATTCAAGTTTAAATTTGTTCTTTTCCTAGCTTTTTTAGTTGTATGCCTAACTCATTGATTTTCTCTTTCTTTGTTTTATTCATGTAAGCATCTAGAAATATAAAATTTCCTCAAAAACCACTTTGGCTGCAGTCCATAAGTTTTGGTATGTTGTCTCATTATTGTCATTCTCTTGGATGAAATTATCAATTGTTTCTATGATTTGTTGTTTGATCTACTCATTCTTTAGGATTAGATAATTTAGTTTCTAGTTAATTTTTGGTTTATTTTTTCAGATCCCTTTATTACATGTAATTTTTCTTATATCATAATCTGAAAAGGAGGCATAAATTATTTCTGCCTTCCCAATTAACTTTTGGTCTATTTTCCCCCAATCCTTTATTACATGTGAGTTTATTGCATCAAATCATCCTCTCATGTTGGGATGTAAACATATTAACCTTAAAAAAAATAGGTTTTTTTTTTCTTCTTTTTACCTTTTTATGCTTTTCTTGAGTCTTGTATTTGAGAATCAAAATTTCTGTTCATTTCTGATCTTTTCATAAAATATATCAAAGATCTTCTATTTCACTGAATGTTCACTTTTGCCCCTGAAAAATAATGCTTAATTTTGTTGGGTAATTGATTCTTGATTATAGTCCAAGCTCTTTTTCATTTCAGAATATCATACTACAGGCCTTTTGATCCTTAAATGTGAAAGCTGCTAGATCCTGAGTAATCACAATTATAGCTCCTTGATATTTGAAGATTCACTTAAAAAAAAAAGAAAGAGAAACTTATGCTACAATAAACCACACTTATTTTAACATATTTTATTTTAGGACAGTGATGTGGGTCTGAATCAAAACACAAGCACTGACACACAATGTCAAAAAGGAACAGTGAAAATACTCTGCATTATCTTGCTATCAAAAACAAAAATCAAAACAATTTCAAAATGCTGTCTCAGTGACACAGAACTATTATTGATATTACTGTAATTGGAAATGAATGGGTATATTTGTGGGGGGAAAAATCTGTTTGTGAGATTTACAGTATTTAAAGTGGGCATCGTATTTTTAAATCATTGCATTGCTAAAATCTATATATTCTATGCCATTATTTCAGGTAAAATATGTTAAACTCATGTTCAAACCCAATCTCTCTTTTATACTTATAACCACCCTAATTCAGGTCTTAATCATCTGCACTACTGCAAATAGATGTCTATATGGTCCCCCAACTTCCAAACTGTTGCTAAAATGATATTCTTAAAGCATGGAGGAAGTATACAAGTATTTACTAAATACCTACCATGCACCAAGTATTTTGATGTCTTAGAAACAAAGTCTTAGAAATATTATCTAAGTGTCTTAGAAATATTATCTCAGTTGACCCTCACAATATCCGTGTGAGACAGATGCTATTATTATCTCAATTTTACAAATGAAATTGAGATAATAAATGATTAAATGGCTTGTTCAGGGGCATTCATCTAATAAAAGTGTAAGGTAAAATTTAAACTAAGATCTTTTTCAGACGCTTAATACTTCCTAGCTGTGTGACCCTGGGAAAGTAACAACCCCAATTGCCTCAGGGAAAAAAAAAAAGAATTTATAATCTGAGAAGAATCAAGATGTTGGAGAAAAGGCAAGAATTCACCTAAATTTTTCTTAAAATCTCTCCAAATTCCTTTAAATAATGTCTTGAAACACATTTTTGAGTGCCAGAACCCACAAAAAGAGAGGGTGAAACAACTTTTCAGATAAAGATAACTTAGATCAGCAGAAAAGATCTGTTGCACCAGGATGATAGTAGAATGCAGTCTGGCATAGGCAGTGCCAGCACAGCTCCAGGCCCAGCAAACCAGGATGCGGTATTGGGGTCTCTGAATTAATGGCAGCAGTGGCAATTTCCAGACTCCTCAGTCCACAGAAACAAAAGACATCTTAGAAGGTCATCAGGAAAGGTTTGTTGAACTGAGGTGAAAGGCCAGCACAGCCTCAGTCCCAGCAAACCAGGACATGCCTCGGGGGCCACTGAATCAGCAGGGGCAGCAGTAACAGCAGTAGCAAAGTGGCAGCAGCTTGCAGAGGTCTCAATCCAGAGATGGTAAGGCGATCACAAGGATATCATAGATGTCTCTTTGCTAGGAAAGGGAAAGATAGGGAGCAAACCTTACTGTCATCAGAATTGGCTCAAAGAAAGAACAGCATAAACACTCAGTTAGATATACAAGTCTATCTTACCCTGCAGGAAAGTAGGAGGGGAAAGGTATATATGAGCAGGAAGGAAAATGATAGAAGGGTGAGGGAGGGATAATCAAAAGTAAAACACACACACAAAAAAAAGTTATTAAAAAAAAGGACAGGGTAAAAAAAGAGAGAGAATAAAATAAAGGAGGGAAGAGAATAGATGGATAGTTAGCAATAGTAATTGTAAAAATAATTTAAAAACAAGTTTCTCTTATAAAAGTCTCATTTTTCAAACCTACATAGGAAACTGAGTCAAATTTATAAAAAATAAAATAAAATTGATAATTGATCAATGATCAAATGAAATGAACAATTTTCAGATGAAATAATCATGTCATTTATAACCATATTTTTTAAAATGCTCTTAACTTCTATTAATTTGGTAGAATGCAAATTAAAACAATTCTGAGGTACTACCTCATACATCTTTGATTGCCTAATGGGCCAAAAAAGGGAAATGATAAATATTGAAGGGAATATGGGAAAAATGAGACATTAATGCATTGTTGGTGGATTTTCAAGTTTTCCAATTTTATGTTTAATTGGAGATTTATAATTTGTTCTTTTTCTAAGTTTTTAAACTATATGCCAAAATCAGAGATCTGCTCTTTCTCTACTTTACTTATATAAGCATTTAGAAATATAAATTTTCCCTTTGGCAGCATACTACAACTTGAATTTTATTTCTTTGTTTTGCTAAATTTTATGTTATCTTAACTGTGGTTCCATAATATTTGAATTGTTTCTTTCTGGCTGCTTACAACATTTTCTTCTTAACCTGGGTGCTCTGAAATTTGGCTAAAATATTCCTGGGAATTTTCATTTTGGGATCTCTTTCAGAAGGTAATTAATGGATTATTTCAATATCTCTTTTTTGTCTGGTTCTAGAATATCAAGGCAATTTTCCCAGAAAATTTTTTTAAAATATGAGGTTTTTGGTTCTTTGTTTAATTATAGCTTTTAGGTAATCCAGCACTTAAATTATTTTTCTTTAATCCATTTTCCAAATCAATTATTTTTTCAGATGAGATATTTCACATTTTCTCCTATTTTTTTCCTATTTTTGACTTTGTTTTATTGTTTCTTGATGTCTTGTGGAGTCATTAGTTTCTACTTGTTTGTTTTTTATTTTAAGATATTATTTTCTTTAATAAGTTTTTGCATTTTCTTTTCCATTTGCCCAATTTCACCTTTTAAGGAGTGCTTTTCTTCAATGCATTTTTGCACCTATCTATTTGGCCAGTCTCTAGTTTTTAAGGAATTCTCCATGGATTTTTGTGCCTCTTTAATATTTCTGGTTTTTAAGATATTATTTTTTGGTTTGTTTGTTTTTTTCAAGATGCACTTAGGGTTAAATAATTTTCCCAGGGTCGTACAGCTGATAAGTTTTAAGTGTCTAAGGCTGGATTTGAATTTAGTCCTCCTGACTCCAGAGCCGCTGCTCTACCCACTGCACCATCTAGCTGCCCCACAAAATGTTATTTTCTTCAGAATTTTTTGTGCGTCCTTTTTGTCCTATTGACTCTTGTTTGCATAACTTCCATTTCTTTTTCTCTTTTCTCTTTGCTTCTCTTATTTTAAAAATACTTTTTGAGCACTTCCAAGGCCTGTCACCAATTCAAAATTGATTTAATTGTATTTTCCTAAGTTTATGTTTTTGTCTTCCCTATCTAACTTTCTATGATCAAGTTCTTTTTTGATGTTTACTCATTGTTTCCAATTTTTTTTTTCTTTGACTCTTGACTTTATGTTAAAGTTGGGCTCTTTTCCTCAGATAGACATGGTACTGCCCCTAACTTCAGGTTTTTTGTGGGTGTGGGTGGGCTATAATTTTCAGTTCTTTCAAGGTTGTATCATGCAATGAGAGGTATGATCTCTCCTGATCTATGGTGTGACTACAAGCACTCCTTTTCACCCTGGAACTGTGAACAGTGTCCCTATTCCTACTAGTCCTCCTCCTCCTCAGCCTGAAACTGTGACCCAGAACTGCATATGGGCAAAGCAACAGAGTGCTGCATCCAGTGCCAGAAAAGGATCTGCTTTAATTTCCTTCTGACACTCTTACTGTTCAATCCCCTTACTGGTCTCCACTTTTTAACCTAGTAAGACAGAATTTTCCTGTCAACCTTCTAAGTTAACTTGAGATGGAAAATAATAATTTCACTCTAAAGTTTTGTTGGTTCTGCCACTCCAAAATTCATTATGAGATGTTGTTTTAATGTTCTTTGTAGGGAAATTTGAGAAAGTTTAGGCAATTCCCTGACTTTAATCCCCTATCTTCGATCTGCTCTGAATAGGTATGGTCTTATAGGTGATATGATTTGTACATAGAATAATATTAAAAAACCATTTGTAAGTACTTAGGAAAAGGTACTATTCAAGTACAAGGAAAGTGTTTAAAAAAAAAAAAGATCACTTTTAAATGAGAGAATTGAGGAAGTAGCATATAGTGGGGCCTCAAATGGACATTCAAAACATAGATATTGGCAATAGCAGAATAAGAAAGTAAGGGATATGCTTCATGGAGAAAAACTTTATTTGATTAAAATCTAAATGATATGTAGAGAACAGGGTACTTTTGTGAAAGATGTCAGAACTAGACTGTGGAGGACTACAAACATCACACTGAAGTGTATTGGGACTTTATAGTTAATTACAACACCAAAATTAGACAAGAAAATATGAAGTACCATAGATTACAATTTCTCCTTCAAGACTTCTCTTGATATATGTTTTAAACTAATTTTATCTAGTAGGGATAGTTATACAATGTGACTTTACCCAAGTTAAAAACTCCTTAAAAATTATGCTGATACTCATCTTCTGAGGAAAATCTCTGTAGATCATTATCAAAAAGAGAAATGTTCATCTTGTGATGTTAGGGATAATAATATCATATGCCATAATTACAGGTATCAAAAAAGTCATTTTAAAATGTAATTCGTATATTAGAGAATCTTCAGACTGATTTGATTAAATCTGGGCATACTAGGTGAACACTGGACTTTCTTAAAACATTCCATGGGATCAAGTGTCTTTAAAATCATCTATTAATTGACAAAACTTCCATTCCTCAATCTAGAATGATTTTCTCAATCTAGGCTAGGGCCTTTAGTAATCTATAAGAATTCCTCAAGTTAGAATTTAAGATATCATTGCTATATCCACAAACTCTGAAGAATTTGCCATAAATTAACAATTTGCTTATGAGCACATTTTATTCAATATTGGATAAAACCAAGAAGTCAATCCACAATAATGTGCTATTAAATCTCTTTCATTCTCTACATTTATATATTAGTACTTTGTCAAATACTTGTGTGCATTTTGTTCATCAAAAGAATAAATGCTCTTTAAGGGTAAGAAATGTTTCATTTTTGTCTGTTTCCACAGTGTCTGGAACATAATAAGAATTTAATGAATGTTGATGGAACCTAAATGAAAATTTGTAATAGTGACTAAAAATATCCTGGAAGACTGCTTCCAGGTCATTCCGGCTCACATGACAAAAAACAGTTGACACAGTAATCCTGTGGATAAACTGATTTATTTGGTAGAATCTCTGACTTAAAGGGTTTTCCTTATTACTTTTATTATGTCTAATATATTTGGAATTATAGAGGATTTTCAGGAAGTCATTCTATGTATTATCTCATTCTAGTATTAACTCAAGAACAATTCCAGAAAAATTAAGCTTATAAAAATCACAGGATCATAATTCTAGAACTAAAATGATCTCAAAAGTCATATATCTAACTTCCTCAGTTTAAAGATAGGGAAACGTGATCTGACATAAATATGTAAATAACTGCAGAGCCACTTTTTTTTTTTACACCAATTGCTTCAAAACACAAAGCTAAAGTTATTTTGGATAACATTATTAAAAACACATGATGACATATTCACATTTGCACTTATGGTGCAAGAGAAAGTATATATTAAATTTGGAATCTAGGGATCTGGATTTGAATCTTGGTTCTTTTTGGTCTTGGGAAAATCAGTTGCCTTTGTGGCTTTCACTTTCCTCATTTGTAAAAGGAGAATTGAACTAAATGGTCTCTGGGTCCCATTCCAGTGCTAAATTTATGATTTTATGAAACTAAGACTAAAAGTAGGCATATTTTCATACTCATACTCATTCTAGTTATGCTCTTTCTCAAATTATATAGCAACATACTATAGTGGAAGGAACATGGGACTAAAAATCAGAAGATCAGGGCTTTAGCTTTGAATTTGCCACAAAGTAATCCCTAGCCTGGAGCAAATCACTTTTAACTTTCCTGTTTAAAATGAGGCATTTGAACTAGGTGGTTTATAAGATCTGATTCTAATTTGTCCTGAACACTATAATGTCTCTCCTAATTCTATAAGCTTTTCAGGTGGCTTTTGGCCTCAAGTAATAAAATTCTGACTAGTTTTGGCAAATGGAGAGGTGTGATGGAAGGTGCAGGGGCTAAAATAGCTTGAGTATTGATCTAATAGAATTACTGCTCCTAGCACCCGAGTCAAAAAGTACAGATTTGTCTCAGTAATGGCATTGTTTGAAGTATTGAATATGACATATTGCATATTGCATATGACATTTTAAAAATCCCCCTTTTTTTACCTACACTTCTAAGAATCTTCCTCTCTTTGTCTAAAGCTCAGCTGCCACATGTGGCCTTCATATTCACCCTACTTCCTCAAATGTGAGCATTTCCATACCCCAAACTTCTTTTTTATTATTTATAATTACAAATATATATGCATGCTGTCTCTCTCTAGTAGAAAGTAAGCCCCTTGAGGGCAAAGACTAGTTCATTTTTTTTGTCTCTGCATACCAATACTCAGCCTAAGGCTTTGCATCAAGTAGGCACTCAAAAAATAATGGTTAAACTGAATACCTCCAACAAAATGTGAACAATCCCAGTGAACTATGAAATTCTATTTGCCCTACCTTCCCAGTTCAATCTAAAGAGCTCCTCTCCTTATCGGTTTTTATCTCCAAATCCTATACATTGATTCATCATTTCAATAATTATTTTATTATTCTTTCAAGTTTAGCTATATAGTAGCCAAATAATTCTCAAGATTTATAAGGCCTGAGTAAGGTTGCCAAAACATCTGCTTTCCCATATAATCCATCATATAAAGTGTTCAACATTTTCAGCTTTACCAAATTTCACTGATAAATTATTTTTTTAATTGAGTTATTGAATTTTTTTACAGATTTATGTGCATGTTTTCAGTTCAGTTAATAATATTTTATCAAGTCCTCATTTTTATGAAA
The DNA here is from genome assembly GCF_016432865.1 of Antechinus flavipes. Lineage (NCBI taxonomy): Eukaryota > Metazoa > Chordata > Mammalia > Dasyuromorphia > Dasyuridae > Antechinus > Antechinus flavipes. Next base: position 595,387,289 of record NC_067398.1, on the reverse strand, counting down.
CACTATTCCAATAGACATTCAGTATTACTACACTGAAGCCAAATCATTTCTTAAATGTAAAACTATGGAGCCAGTCAGGCTAAATTATATTAACATTGTGCCATATTTGACTTATTGAACTAGGCCTTGAGTGTTTCCATTTAACATAGAACTGAATAAAAACAAACAAAGTAAAGATGGGTATAAATCTCAAGTTACGGAGATTCCAAATGTAAAAATCAGAGTATTTTTCCATTTTATACCAGAACCTGCTGAACATGTGGCAACGCCTAAATTCTCCCTGACATTCAGAGGTTCTGGCCCCTTTGAATGAGTCTGAAGGCTCTGATTTTGGAAGGAAAAATGGCCAGATAAAACTAAATAGTCACAGCTGCCATAACTTGGCCCTCTCTTCTTTCCCCTCACCTCTACTTCGGTGAACTAAAGAGGCTCCACCTGGGACTCACCATTGGCAGCAGTCCCTTCATACTGACATTCTAATTAGAACCTGGAGGCCCATTTAGTTCATAAGCATCTTCCTTCCTATTACTCCCTGCTCCATACTGAACATATTACTCCTTCATTTGCTTCTCAAATCTCTTCAATCCAATGCTTCTGTCTATTGAGGTTTTCCTCTGTCTCTGTCTCTCTCTGTCTCTCTCTTTCTCTCTTCTCTTACCTTTAACCTTTCTTCCTAAACTTTTCACTTTACTGAATTCTCCCTCTGCTATGAACAGATTTCCCTTCATCCTAGAACATTTCTGCTGAACATTCTTCCTGCATAGTAAATTATGACTATTGGTTGACTCTCTTGCCCAACACCTTCAACCTTGATTCTAACCAGATTTTGTTTCATTGTCCAACCATCTTGCTGTTGGTCTGTTCATTGAGAACTCCATATTCAACCCATTCCTCCTTTTTAGTTCTAGAATCATAATCAAATCAGTTCTTACTGTATTGTCCCTGTTGGTAATAATGCAATCTATTTCCTAAATTTCCATTACCCTTCTGCTAATTTTGCAACTTAAAATATTCCTTCCTTGCCTCTACTCTCTTAAATGTGTCATCTGATTCTTTAAAATGTAAATTCTTTGAGGATGGCAACTGTCTTATCTTTAGCAGTTAACAAACAAGTTGGCATAATCAATGTTTTTCACTGCACTCATTCATTAATATCTGAAATGTGGCTTTTTTCTAAAGACTCTTATCCATAACCACCTCTAGTACCAATTACTTCATCTTTCATATCCTCCAATAAACATAACCAGGAGGCAATTCTTTCTTCTCCATTCCTTTCTCTATTATCTTAGTTCAGCAATCCCTTTGCTTTGGTAGTTTATGTTCTCTAAATATGTTACTTTTTCTAGATTCTTGTTGCTACCATCTATCAAATTTGATGATACTCTCTCCCTTCCTCAACAAGTTAAGCATCAACATCACTATCTTTCCTTCCATTTTCGTGCCTGATATATATTCATGTTGATGACCTCTTAACAACTATCCCACAGTATCTCTGGATGTCTTAGAGCCAGAAGTCATACTGTTCCTCAGGTTTTCTACTCCCTCTTAACCAAAAGGGCTCTTTTTTTGTCTTTAAATCATTACCCAGAATGGCATTTGGTCATTCTCATAGCACTTGAGCCCCTTTATCATTCTAGATGTTCTCTCTAATATTCTCCAAGTTATTGATCTCTGGTTTTTTTTTTTTTTTTTTTTTTTTTTTTTTTTGGGGGGGAGGGTGATTTGCTTAGGCAATTGGGTGACTTGCCCAAAGTCACACAGCCAGGAAGTGTTAAGTGTCTGAGGTTACATTTGAACTCAGGTCTTCCAGACTTCAGGGCTAATGCTCTATCCACTACACCAATTAGTTGCCCCTCTGTTTTGCAAATATCAGAATAGAAGTCAATACTGTGACTCTTATCAACACATGGCCCAGTGTAGGACTATTTCCTCCCTGGACCTGGTACTTATGTTGTTATTATAGTTAGGAAAAAATTAAATTCATTAAAAGTAAAATTCTTTCTTCATGCTTACCACAGAAAGGTGTAATACTACATTTATGTTGTGTTATGAGATATCTGATGAATTATCTTAATATATCTATATACATAATATATCTAGTGGCTACTTGATATACATGCAAATTCTGGCTCAGAGCACATTGCAAAAGAATTTCTATTGGTGGAGATTGATAGCCTGCACTTGAAGTGAAGCTGGAGTTGGTAAGAGCAGAAGAAAAGAAAGATCCAGGCTCATCTGGCTTCCAAATTGGAGCTAGAAGAGGGACCATTCCAACCTCTTTTTAGAGATCTAATGGAAGGAAGACTAGGAAGAAGCCTACATAGAGAGGACTAGCATTTTTTATTATGCTCCTATCCCAAGTTTGCGATACTAAATACTTAGAGAATTTCCCTTTGAATGAGATTTGAGACTTTCTCTTTTGCTTTTGCTATCTCATTCCTAAATGAATAGCTCATTCACTCTATGTTTTGTCTGCTCTAGTCTTGTATGCTTTTAAAATTTTTCTATTTTTTTGTCTACTTGGATAAATGAGCTTATTTTCTATTTGTTATGTGTTCCTTGTAGAACTGGAATTTAGTGGCAAAGAAGTCAAGCCTTTGATACATACCTTAGAATGCTCCTTTCCTGTTAAGGGATATTGTTTGGAAGTATAGCTTGAAACACAAAATTACTTCCCCTAGATTAACAATATTTTAGAAAGCAGATAAATATACTACTACTCTGCTGTCCCTTCTCTATGAGAGCAGAGTGGTCATTATTTGGCTTCAACCTCCTACTTCTTTTCCTAGTAGGAATCAAATTCTCCCTTAGAGAAGGATGGGAGAGGTAGATGCTAGAAATAGCTATTCTTGTCTTACTCTGAATCACATTTATACAGCTTCATGTGGGCACACATAATCTACATCGGCAAAAGAACAAAATTATCCACATCATACAATTTTACAATCTTAATATAATTCACTGTGATATATACATATATATCTTCTATAATATAACATATAGATATTGTAATATACATGTATGCAAAAAATATACATATATACATATATACTATAATATGCACATATATATCTGGAAACCACTTAACACATATGAATTATAATCATGGCAAAGCAGCTTGGTATAGCAGCTGGAAAGCCAGATTAGAGTCAAGAATTCTACCTCAGATATTCCTGTATGACCTTGATCAAGTCTCAACCCTTCTCAGCCTTACTTTCCTCCTGTATAAAATGGAGATAATAATAGTACCTACTTCATAGGGTGTTGGAAATGAGATACTATATGTAAACTTATAATATTATATTATAACATTAAATTATTAATATTAAAATATTATATAAATATTAATATTTAAAATATTATATAAAGGTAAGTTGTTATTGTTATTTAAAAGTATATATTTGAATTTATTACTATTTTCCCTGATGGGAACTAATATGATTTTCTTTAATTTGAAAAGTTTTATATTTGTAAAACACTTTGCTATAAGACAAACCTTGAAAAATATGGATTTATTTTTTAATAAATACAATGGGTACACATATATTATGTAAAATATATAATGTATTTTAATAAATATAAATATAAGGACAAATCACTTGATAATGTATTTCCCATACAGAGAATAGTGGAAGCAAAAATGATTTTACTAAAACAGAATAAACTTTAATTCTAGTTATATACTTTTGTTAGTATTTTTTAGGTTCCTTTAAAAATCAATATTTTAAGTATAAAAATAATTCTTTTGATAATGTTGGAATGAAATGACAACTTCCACCTTTTCCTGGTTATCACATTTCACCCAATAACTTAGAGTCTAATGAGCCTATTTTTCAGAGTGAGCTACTCTAGATTTTTTTTTTCTTCTTCCCATGTCATTGAAAAAGAAGCAGAGTAGGGAGAGGTGGACATGTGTTACTTGGCCTTTCCCACTAATGTTTGGCAGGCGGTGCTGTCAGGCACCATTTTCATGAGTACCAGATTCACCTAATTTTCAAAGAAGAAAAATCAGTATTTGATGATGAAAAAAGTTTGGATTTAATTTTCACTTTGAGACACATGGATAGTATTTTCTATAAAACTTTTCTTCTGAAAATTTTCAAAATGCAAGACCTTGGACATGGATATATTGGCTTTTAGCTGCACATCATTGTCAAGCTGTTTTCAAGGCTGTCAAAATAGAGAAACTAGAAACCTTCTTTTTCCTTTGTCTGAGTGAGATCACTCAGAGAAAAAAAGTATTCTTACTAGTCTTCACATCATCCCAGCAAGCAGCTTCCATTCTGAGCTTACACTCACAAAATGAAAATTTTGATGGATGAAAAACTCAATAAGGATTTACACTGCTCCTAAGTTTCATCAATTCAAAGACCTTTTTTTAGATTGGTCAGGAACCTCCCAAATTATCAGGATGGTCCAGAACTACTCTTTGCACATAACTAAAGAGATATATTGAAAAAAGAGCCATGCACAACAGATAACTAATCATGGAGTTAAAAGATTTAATGAATTTTATTTCCTAAGTGGTTTCTCAAAAAATGCTTACAGGCTAATCACTGTCCTACCTGAGTAAAGAAATGAGCCATGCTGAATTGGATGAATATAATAGCCTAGACTAAATTGATATATGAACACAGCTTCTTTCTTCAGATAATGTACCACAAATTTGCAACAGGTAGAATTATCGGTAGTACTAATTAGATATATTACCTTGAAAACAACAGTGTATGTTGGTGAAACTGAAAGCTGGTCCAGAAATTCTGAAAAGCAAGTTAGAATGAACCATCTAGTGGTAAGAGTGCTGGACTTGGAATCAAGAAAATATGAGTTCAAATATAGTCTGACAGATACTATATATATATGCAAAATGTACATCTATATATCCCAGAGTTGTGAAGATAAAATGAGATATTTGTAAAACATTCTGCAAACCATAAAGCACTATACAAATGAAAGCTATATTTTTTATTATTAGCAATGTCTCTCAAAGCACACCATCCATTCTGAACAATTACTAGGTCTAAACCTCAAAGAGATAAAAGAAAGAATAAAAGGATTAACATGTATAAAAATATTTATAGCAGTTCAAAATGAGATATTTTGTAATACCAAAAAACTTTCTTCAGCTGGGAGGAAGGATGTCAGGGACTGGGTAAAAGAAAGAAAATAGGTACTTGTAAAAATAAAACTTTTTTTAAATTAAAAAAGGAGAGCAATCTTGACTACCAGCAATATGACATCAGATTTTGTTGAAAGGGAGAAACATGGTAGAATTAATTATTTGATAGTTCTGACATTGAACAAAATTATAACATTAAACAAAGACTATTTAATAATACTTGGAAGATTACATAATGTTCTGATCAGCCATATAGTCTTCTAAAATTAAGTAAACATGTTACTTTGAAATTTTGTGTTTTTGCTCACTTAAGATGATGGAGCAAAACTCAAAAATTGTTTCAATGGACTAGAAAAATGAACTAAATCTAACACTGAAGAAACTGGGATAATTGTAAAGTCCTACATAAAGATTCCACAAAAGAGCAGCTAAGTGACACAATGGAGAAAATGCCAGGCCTGAAGTCAGGAAGACTCAATATTCTTGAATTAAAATCTACATATTCAGTGCCATACCAATCAAACTACCAAAAATTATTTTCCAGAACTAGAAAAAATGATAAAGTTCTTCTGGAAGAAAAAAATGGTCAAGAATTTTAAGGGAATTAATGAAAAAAAATGCAAATGAAGGTGGCTCAGCTGTACCAGACCTACAACTATATTATAAAGCAATAGCTTTCAAAACCATTTGGTATTGGCTAAGAAATAGAGTAGCAGATCAGTGGAATAGTTTAGGTTTACAAGACATAATAATCAATGACTATAGTAATCTAGTATTTAATAAACCTGAAGACCCACCTTCTAGGATAAGAACTCATTATTTGACAAAAATTGCTGAGAAAATTGGAAATTAGTATGACAGAAACTAGGAATTGACCCATATCTAATGCTATATATCAAGATAAGTTTGAAATAGGTTCATGATTTAGACATAAAGTGATACTATAAGCAAATTAGAAGAACAAAGAATAGTCTACCTCTCAGATCTATTCAGAAGAAAGGAATTTGTTGATGAAAGAACTAAAGTACATTATGGAATACAAAATGTATTATTTTGATTATATTAAGTTAAAACGTTTTTATACAAACAAAACCAATGCAGAAAAGATTAGAAAGGAAGTCGTAAACAGGGGGAAAATTTTTTATATTCAATGGGTTCTGGTAAAGGCCTCATTTCTAAAATATATAGAGAATTGACTTAAATTTGTTGTTCTCCAGTTGATAAATGATCAAAGGATATGAACAGACAGTTTTCAAATGAAAAAATTAAAACCATCTCTAGTCATATGAAAAAGTGCTCTAAATAATTATTGTTCAGAGATATGCAAAAGAAGACAACTCTAAGGTACACATTATACACAGGAAAACATATTGATGAGTGTTGGAGAGGAGGGGAGAAAACTGAGACATTAATAATACATTGTTGGTGGAGTTGTGAATTAGTCCAACCACTCTGGAGAGCAATTTGGAACTATGCCCAAAAAACTATTAAACTGTGCATACCCTTTGATTCAGCAGTGCCTCTACTGGGCCTGTATCTCAAAGAGATCATTAAAAAGGGAAAAGGACCTACATGTACAAAAATGTCTGTAACATCAATTCTGATGGACATGACTCTCTTCAACAATGAGATGATTCAAACCAGTTCCAATTGTCCAGTGATGAAGAAAACCATCTACACCCAGAGGGAGGACTGTGGGAACTATGTGGTTCACAACATAGCATTTTCATTCTTTTTTTTTTTGTTTGCTTGCATCTTCTTTTGCTTCACTTTTTCTCTTGGGCAGCATAATGATTGTATAAATATATATGCATATATTGGATTTAACATATTTCTACCATGTTTAACATATATTGGACTACTTACTATTTAGGAGAGGGCATGAGGAGAAAAGGGAAGGAGAAAAAAAAAATCCAAACACATGATTTTGCAAGGGTGAATGTTGAAAACGATCTGTGTATATGTTTTAAAAATAAAAAAATAAATGACATGAGGTGATAGTAGGGTCACATAAAAACTTTTTAAGGATGGGAAGACATCAGCAAGTCTGTATATATAGTAAGATAGTAACCAGTGAATAAAGATTAAAAATCAAGGAGAGACAATAATAAAAGAAGCAACCCCAAAGAAGACAGGGATGAATGATATCAAGGTTGCAAGTATTGTAAAGGAATTGGCCCTTACAAAGACGAGACCATCTTTTTGTCTAAGACAGAAGGAAATCTTAAATTCTCACTCTCTGGATATCTTCTGTGCTCCCATTCTTTGGCTATTGAACAAGTTCTATAATCAGGCTGATTCAATCCAATGCAAAATGATGAATGCTTCTTAATTGGATTTTCTCTTATTACATGCTAGTCATTTTATTGATCATTTATTGATTATTATGCTCTATCACATATCTTTCATGTCAAATCTTTTCTTCTCTCCTCAAATAACCTATACTACTCTGTTCTCTCTGGCTGAAGACTTTGGCTTAGACTTTACTGACAAAAAGGCTACTCACTATGATCTTCCTCTTTTGCTCAATTCTACATCTGAAATCTATCCTTAAATTTTTTACATTGAAATAATTCTTTTCCCCAAAGCCCTTTTTTCTGATGATTTTTTTTTCCTTCTCAAACTTCCATTTTAAGGAAAACACCCTGGCCAGTCATGCCTTCTAAGTTCTAATCTTGCCTTTCTACATTTTCTTTATAATGCTTCAGATTGGTCCCTCTTCATTCTTCTCATTTCCCACTTTATTTTTATATATTATGTTCCTCCCAACCCAACCCAATTTCACTAGAATACAAGTTCCTTGAAGGCAGGGTGTTTTCTTTTCTTCTTATATTCTCTGTGCTTAGCATTGGCACATAGTAAGCCACTAATAAATGCTTTTTGACTTGATCACAGTCTTCAGAATTATCAACAAAATGGATTATTGGCTCAAAGTAAACTGGGGAAAAGACATACACTAGTCAGGTAGGCTACTTACTGCTTTATAGTGAATTATAAATAAATAAATAAAAAAGCCAAGACACCCCAGATTTAAAAGGACAGAAAGCCACTTACTGTTTCTGTTTTCTTTATCAGACAAGATTTTTATTCATATTCAAATGTAGAGCAAGAAGTATTTAAGATAAAACATTATGGATACAAGTAGCATATTTTTAAGTAAAACATTCAAGATTTAGATTTAATAATCATGGTGACACAATTTTTTCCCTAGAAATTTGAAATCCTTAAAGAATTCTTTTAAATACTTAATAAATGTTGAATTGAATTGAAATAATGTTCTTAGTGGCATCTGAGAATTATGTGAGGAGGAATAAAGCTGACATATGCTGTGGCATGATCCCAGGGAACTATGAATATAACTGTCAAAAAAGAATTCTACAAGCAGAAGTAATTTATTTATTTAGTGAAGGCCTACAATCTGACTCCGGAGCTAACTCTATACATCCTTTGAAAACAGAGAAATGTATTTTTTTTGGGTAATTTTAAATGATCATCAGTGATATTTTAAAGTCCTAAGAATAACAGGATTATAAGAATTGATAGGTATATCTCTAAGTTAGCAATTTTATATCCTTTAAATAATTCATCTTCCACACTCAGATAAAGAATACAAATGCACAGAAGTTATCTTGGGAAATGAGTTCATCTATCCATTCAGGAATTTAACAAAATGAAATGGGACATTGTATAAAGTCAAAGAGAAAATTTAAGTTATATAAACAGGCAAATTAGCCCATTCACATGCTAAAATAAATTTTGTTTCTGACCGTTCTAGTCTGCCTTTGAACTTTAATTATACAAACATCATAGAATCATATATTCAGAGCTGAGAAGAACCTTGGAAGTCAGCTAGTTTCTTCATTTGAGAGATGAGAAAACTGAGCTCTAGGGGAATTAGATGACTTACCCAAGTAACTCAAGAATAAATAGCAAGCTAAGTTTTCATTCTCATCCCAAATCTCTCACCATGACAGTGGAGAGAGTATTAGAATTGGAGTCACAAAAATCTGAGTTCAAATACTTACCACTTCTTTTTAAATTAATTTTAAACTTAAAAATGAAATAGAAAAAAGAAAAAATTCAGAACATAAAAGAGAATTCAAAATATAAAACAATAAATTTCCATTTAAAGAAAGTCTGTATAATAAATATTGCCTATTGTGTTCAGAGCTGTCTATGTTTTCCTTGCTTCCTTAGAGGTTTTCTTTTGTTCTCCGCTATGTAATTTTTAGTTTATTCTTTTTTTCCCCTTCTTCCCCAACCCAATCCTAAGAAGGCTACAATTAAGAGTGGTTATTTACATATAGACAGACATGCATGTATGCCTACATATATGTGTATATATAAATATATATACATATACAAATCTTTAAGCATAGATATATACACAAACATGCATACATACCTATACACACACATGCATATATACCTATATCTATAATCATATATATGTTTACATACATTCATATATACTTATGTAAGACTGTACTATGCTTGTTTATTCTCTGTATTATGTTTGTTTCTCTGAAGATGCATAACATCTTCCTTCATTAAGTCTAAAGCTTGTCATATTTTTTCTAACTCCATCATCTCATTATTTCCAATACCACAGCAATATTTTAATCTTATGCTGTCTAGTTTAAATAATATTGATTAATATGACTGACACATAGTATGGTTTCCCTATTTTTTCTCTTTTGATTAAATCTCTTTTAGCTTTAACTTTGTCAGAGATCAATGACTACTACCCTTGCTTCTCTTACATAATAAATTTATTCCTGATCTTTATTTTATGTTTGGGTATGTCTCTTATTTACTATCCCTCCTGATTCCTCTACTTTACTTCTAGTCATTACCCAGATCTTCTATTACTTAAATTACTTATTTTATTTACTTATCCCTCAAGTAATCCCTCCCTTATTCTCTACCTTACACAGTCCCTGTCCCCCTTTATTTCATTCCCATTAATCTACATACTTTCTATATGCCTCTTATCCTATTCTCTTACCCTTTTATTTCTTTATAAGTTTATTCCCTTCAATGTATATATTATTCATTCTCTCTTTAATTCTGATTTAATATGAATAGGGGTCATTCGAAAAATTTCTCCCTTTATTCCTTCCCCCTTTCTTATTCCCTTACCCTCTTATTGTTTTCTGAATTTAACAGACTTCCTACCGTGTTTCCCCGATAATGATACTGTCTTATTATTTTTTTGGACAGAAAAACACCAGAGGGCTTATTTTCAGGGGAGGGCTTATTTTAATGAACATTGACAGCAATTTTAATAAGCAGGTAAATGTGAACAAAAAAAAGTACCTTTATTCAATAATGATCTTCTTCAACAACATTGTCATAAGTGTCCATACCCTGAATTCCATCCTAGATGTCTTGCACCTCTATTTCCTTCAGAAGAAGTGGACCCAATCTGTCATGTCCAGCAACATAGCTCTCTTTAAATGAACATGTCTTGTCTAGGTAACCTGCTCCTAGTGCCTTGGCAACACAGCTGTCAGTAATTTTATCCCATGACTTCTTTACCCAAATCACGACTTCTTGCAGACAGAGGTTCACAAAGTTTCCACGCTGATTTCTTTCCATTCTGTTTTCAATGTAGTCATTGACTTCCATGAGCAAATGGTCCTTGAATGGCTTGTTTATTGCAATATCAAGGGTTTGGAGATAGGCAGTCATTCCTGCAGGATCTATTCTTCTCTCTGCAAGGAAGTTCTTCATTTCTTTAGCGCGGTGAGTGCTGGCTGAGTTCTTCTTTTATCCTCCATCATGCCCCTTTTATCCTCCATCGTGCCCCCTCACTCCCGCTTACATACCGGGTTTTTATGTTGTCCTGCCTCAGCTCTCCTCCGCAGCACTGCTCTCAATGGCGTCAGCAAGCAAATCACTGGGGAAGAACAGGATGACATGCTCACTACTGCAGCTCTGATTGGATGCAGCTTGGAGCACGGCATTTCATCGGGGGGGGGGAAGGGAAAGTGCACATAGAGGGTACTGTAATGTAGTGTGTAGCGCAGGGGATCACCTTCACCACAGTAGCAATCTCAATAGGGCTTATTTTCAGGGGAAGCCTTATTTTAGAGGAACCTTACACAGTAAGGGGAGGGCTTATTTTCAGGATAGGTCTTATTATCGGGGAAACACGGTATACCCCTGTGTGTGTGTGTGTGTGTGTGTGTGTGTGTGTGTGTGTCTACTGTTCTTTCTTTAACCCATTCCTGATGAATGTAACGTTCCAGAACTATCAGCCCTCCTTCGTCTCTAATTCCTCTGTGTCAGTTCATCCTCTCACACTTTATTTATATAAGACAACTACTTTTTTTTGCTTTTTCCTACATATTCTTGCTTTTTGGAATCACATTATACTCAGCTCTATTCCAAACTTTCTTTTGAACTACCCTATTACTAATGATGATATTGGACATATGGTTTACATTTTCACATATAAAAATAAAGATTCTCCTTATTGAATCCCTTTTAATTAGTCTTAGATGTTTGCCTTCTAATTCTCTTGGCTGTTGTATGTCAAATTTTCTCTTAAGTTGAGATCTTATTGCGACAAATTCCTAAAAGAATGGCAATTTGTTGAGCATACATTTTTCTGTTGTTCATGGTTATGGCTAACTTTGCTGAGTGTAATATTTTTAGCTGCAACCCCAGTTCTTTTGCTCTTCAATATATAGTGTTCCAAGAATTAATCTTTTAGTGTAGCCATTGCTAGGATTTGTCTGACTATCTAACATTTGAATTTTTTTCCTTATTGTTCATAATATTTACTTCTTGACTTAGTGGTTTCAAAATTTGGCTCTGATGTTCCTGTAGGTCTTCTTCACAGAGTTCTTTCAGGTGGTAATTGATGGTTTTTTCTTATTTCTATTTTTCCCATTTTTTCCTAACAGTTTGGGATAATTTTCTTTAATTATTATATCAAAAAAATTTTTTTTGATCAGAGCTTTCAGATGGGCTGATTATTCTTACGTTTTCTCTTCCTGATCTGTTCTACAGATCAATTGTTTTTCTTATGAGATGTCTCACATTGTTTTAAAGTTTAAAAAACTTTTTTAAAATATATTTTGTTGTATTACATTTTGGTCTCTTATAATTTCACTGGCTTCCCTTGCTCAGTTCTAGTTTTCAGGAAGACATTTTCTTTCTTAAGATTCTGGATCATCTTTTATAGTTGCTTCACTTTCTTTTCATAATCTTAAATTTTTTGCAATTTTTAAAAAATTTTTTCTCATTTGATGTTTAAAGTCTTTTTTTGAATTCTATAAATTGGGGAGGAGGGATGACCATTTGGTGTTATTCCTTGGGGGTAGTAGAGGCTTTTTTTATGCTTCAGTATCCTCCTTTGAAGATAAATCCTGATCTTCTCTATTCCCACAGTAATTTTCTATAGTTAGGTTCTTTCTTTGCCTGTTCACTTTTTTTTTTTTTTTAATAGCTTCTTTAATGTATTCACCTCTAGTTCTGGAGTATGTTGAATAGTGCCTTTGGCCTCAAGTCCTCCTTCAGTATTTCCCCTCTGGTCTGGAACCAAAACCAAGGACTCTGTTCTCCTGTAAGTACCCACAGCAGCAGTGTCCCTGTCTCACAGCTTCTGCATTCACCAGGTATATACTAGTTCCTTCTCATCCAGAGCCCTATCTCAGCAGCACCACTAGGCCTAGCATCCGTTATCATCAGAGATTCCCTCAATCTTCCCTGACTCAGACACCCAATTCCCCAAATAATTCAGGAGGTAAAAATTTCTGTGGCAGGAGCCAAGGCTAAACTCAAACCAGCAAGCCCCAAAGCCAACTGTTTACTGTTATAATGCACAGGAGCCAAACCTTCATACCAGTAGCTTTCTTGGGAACTTCTTCAATTGTCACAGGATGACAATAATTTACCCTAACACTTGTTTAATTTTACCACTCTAAATTTGCTCTGAGGTATTATTTTTGTTTCATTTCTGGAAGAGATCTGGAGATGTTGGAATTTTCTGACATATTCCATCATCATCACAGAATCCTCTTGCCCCTTTGTATGCCCCTCACTTCTTTACACTGTTCTGTATTAAGTCTGAAGACCTATGGTATCAAACTCAAATGGAAACAAGAGATACTAGAAGATAGGTAAATATCCCTGTGGGGCATATTTACTTTGAAAACCACATATTAACACTATTATCATTTTTATTTTTATTTACTATGTTAAATAATTCCCAATCATATTTTAATCTAGAACCACACTGGGGTTGTTGGGCTACCATGCTTAAGGGTGGTATGCTGGACACCTCTGAAACAAACAGCAAGTTTTTGCATAATTGAATTGAATAAGAAGGGCATAGTGTTTTTTAATTAAATTGATTTAAATCAATCTTTAAGAAATTTAACCTATCATAACTAAAACTATAATAAAATAAAGTACAGTACTGATAAAAAGCCAGGCAGTATCTTTTTTAAAAAAGTTAGGTTGTCCCTATGTCATCCATATTTTGTTTCTTTATTACTCAGACCTCCATGTCCCTTTGTTACTTTCTGTATTTGCTGTCATATGTTGTGATGGGCTTCATTTACACAGAGCCACTCTAGAATTAAAGTAGGCTTTCCCCAAAAAGGTACCATCATTAGAATTGTTTTAAAAAAAAAGAGGCTGATGGACCACATTAAAGAAGATGTCTAAGGGTAGTGAGATGGCTCAGTGGATAGAGCACAAGACCTGAAGGCAGGAGGACTGCCCTCAAATCTGGTCTCAGACACTTAACACTTCCTAACTGTGTGACCCTGGGCAAGTCACTTAATCCCAATTGCCTCAGCAAAAAAATTAATTAATTAATTGAAAAAAAAAAAGATTTCTACCTGGAACAGGAAGGTGAACCAGAAAGTGTCTAAGGTCCCTTTCAGTTTTAAGGTTTTATGATTCTATACTAAGGAGTAGCCAACAATTGAACAACTTAATAAGTACAATAACATCTAACTATCAGAAAATTCTTTTTTCCCTCCTCTCAGTAGGAATTTTTTAGAGATCTGATAGATCCAGGTAATTGTTTCCTCTCTTTACTTTGCCTGGGAAGCTTTAACATTAAACAGAAAAAACAAAACAACCAAAAAAATAAATAAATAAATAAAAAACAGATTGCATTGAAGTCCTTTGGTCAAAACAATTGGTGGCAATGTTGTCATGCACTTAATGACTTAATGACCACCCCTTTCTATCTTCATCCTGAGAATCTCCAGCTGGCAAGTACATGACACAGACTGTCCTCTGATGTGCTAATCTCTTATGTCACTGATTACTAGATAATTGAATAACAAGAAAACATAAACAGCTAACAGAGTGGAACCAGTTATATTTACTTACAACTTCCTCTATCCCTACTGCTTATGGTTTTTAAACATTTTCCCATTACTATGGGACATGTCAGAAGAATATTTTATAATAACCAGGAAATGGAGTTTTTAATGTGCTGGAACTTTATTCTTATTTTGAGACAAAGAATAAGACAAAAATTGGACAGATATTGGTTTATGGTGAAATGACCTGGGAATTTTGATGAACTGCCAGACTGGTATAAGTCACCAATGTGAGATATGACAGCCAAAAGGTTAATTCAATTTTAGGATGTTCAATTATGATGAGACAGAGATGTAGAACATGAAAGGTGATGATCAGTCAATCAGGAAATGGGCCTTTCATTATGTGTCAGACACTGCAATAAGTGCTGGGAATACATCACTTCTTACTTTAGTGAAAAACATTTCAAAGCAAATCTCACCTTAGTTACTCATGATCAGACCACAAGTTACTTTGTGTTGTTCTGAACAATATATTTTCTTGGGGGGGGGGGGAGGAAGAGGGAGATGTAAAATATAGCAATATATTTTCTTTGGGGGGGAGATTAAAAAAAAGATAATGAAAAACTACAATGGACAGGTGAGGGAAAACAAAATGCTGAGGAGAATGAAAACTATATGGCTTTTGAGAACTGTTTGAAAGAACTTGAGATGCTTAACCTACAAAACATTTGCCAGGAGAATACTTGAAGAAAAGGGAGTTGTGAGGGCTGCCTTCAAGGATCTGATACCCTGTCATGTGGAAAATGGATTGATTTTGTTCTGCTTAGATACAAAAGAAAGAAGTAGAAACTGAAGAAACAGAATTAAGTTTAATACAAAAGTACATTTCCTAACAAGGTTAAAATTTCATTAAGTTATAAGTTCTTTCAAAGCAATAACTGTCTTTTGCCTCTTTTAAAAAAAAAATCTCCTGTGTTTAACACAGTACCAGGTACAGAGTAAACAATTAATTTTTATTGATTGATTTATTGATTAATAATAAACTAAGGCTATCTAAAAGTCAAATGGGTTGTTCCAAGAGGTAAGACCTTCATATGGTTTAAATGTGAAAGAAACCCAGGGGTTTTAGGTGATGACAATTGTAACATCGGCAATAGTGCTACCTGGCTACCAAATGAACCAAATTTAGCCTTAGGTTGCATTAATAGTAACCTTAATATACAGAACAAGTCATCTTACTTCTAAGGGTCTGATTCTTCATGGGGATAATAATTATTTTTAGCAACTACTTCACTGGATCATAAAGGAATGTTCTTGGTGAACTTTGAGGTGCTTTGTTTGTAATGCCCAGACTAGCTCTTTCGAGGACCTTGGGATTAGCTCTAGAACTTGGTCTTAGTGGAAGAATGAAGGAGACAGGAAAGTTGACATGGCTGGTCAAAGAGTCTGGAATCTGGCGTCTTCTTTTGTGTCTGTGGCTAAGAGCTGTGGCTGAGAGAGCGTTCCCAGTTGTCCCAGCCCTTAAATACTTCAGTACGATTACATCACTACACCACACTGAGCAAGCACCAGCTGTAGAACATTACATTACATCATTACATCACATTAAGCACCACACTAAGTATGTGCTTAGCTAGAGAATCATTATCTCATCAATCATACTGAGTCTTAAGTATACCTTTTCAAAGTAATGGCCCTCTACACTTTGTATATATATAATATTATTTATTTGTATATATACTTTGTATATGTAATAATACTATGTTATTATTAACAAGGACTATAATAGTTCAAGTGTAGTAGGTTCTTTGTCTGATTCAGTCTAGTCAAGTTAGGTCCATTCTCTCAGATAAAGGGAAGGGAAAACATAGAAAAACAGTCAAAATTACTAAGGAGAGAGATATATAAATGTAATTATTGAATTCCAAAGGAATTATTATTTTTTGATAGCTGTTAAATGGTTTTTAAGGAAATCAAATTTAAATGAATTAAAATTTACCCACTAATATTCAATCTGATTTTATAGACACATACACATACACTCTGAATTAGGCTTCTGCACTGATGCAAATGAATTATGCTCAAAATTCAGATGCAAAAAAAAAAAGTCTTCAAAATATTGTCGGACTTCTCAGAAGTGATATTTAAATTATATTTTTTAAAGTCTACAATCCCACATGCTTTTCTGATATTTAAAGTAAATTTATTAAATAAGAAACTCACATAAATGTGAGACAAAACCAGAGAGTTTGGTTATTTGGCCAGGTCAAAGATGGAAAAAAATAGTTAGTATGAAAAAGTCAAAATGTTAGGCTTACAAGCAAATACTTGTTTTTCTGCTTTTTAAAAGTAGTCAAACATTTTATAAAAATGAGATGGGGATCTTTATATTAGTTTCTATGACTTGTTCATTCAGAAATAGGTAATTTATCTTTTATATTAGATTTCAAAACTTCCTAAAGATTAAAATTATTCCTATTAATAAATGAAATAGGCTTCCATAATTTCTTATTTATTTATTTATTTTTATTATAGGTTTTTATATACAAAATATATGCATGGATAACTTTTTAACATCGACCCTGGCAAAAACTTGTTTCAATTTTTCCCCTCCTTCCCTCCACCCCCTCCTCCAGATGGCAGGGAGTCCCATACATGTTAAATATGTTAAAGTATATGCTAAATACAATATGTGTATACATAGTTATACAGTTATCTTGTTGCACAAGAAATATCAGATTTAGAAAGAAAGTAAAAATAACCTGAGAAGAAAAAACAAAAATGCAAGTAAATAATAAGAGAAAGAGTGGAAATGTTATGTTGTGGTTCATACTCATTTCCCAGTGTTCTTTCTCTGGGTATAGCTGGTTCTGTTCATTACAGATCGATTGGAACTGATTTGGATCCTCTCATTGTTGAAGAGAGCTATGTCTCTCAGAATTGATCATCATGTAGTATTGTTGTTGAAGCATATAATGATCTCCTGGTTCTGCTCATTTCACTTAGCATCAGTTCATATATGTTTCTCCAAGCCTCTCTGTATTCATCCTGCTAGTCACTTATAGAGCAATAATATTCCATAACATTTGTGTACTACAATTTATTCAGCTATTCTCTAACTGGTGAGCATCATTCAAATTTCCAGTTTCTAGCCACTAGGAAAAGGGCTGTTACAAACATTTTTGCCCTTACGGATCTCTTTCCCTTCTTTAAGATCTCTTTGGGATACAAGCCCAGTAGTAACACTGCTGGATCAAAGGGTATGAACAGTTTGATAACTTTTTGAGTGTAGTTCCAATTTGCTCTCCAGAATGATTGGATCTGTTCACAATTCCACCAACAATGTATCAGTGTCCCAGTTTTCCCACATCCTCTCCAACATTCATCATTATCTTTTCCTGTCATCTTAGCCAATCTGTCAGGTATGCAGTGGTATCTTAGAGTTGTCTTAATTTGCATTTCTCTGATCAAGAATGATTTGAAGCTTCCATAATTTCTTGAAAGAAAGAAGCATTGGTATTATAGTTACAAATAATAGGAGGCCCATCACTGACTTTTTCTTTCATTCTCTCTCTTCCACTGACAATTTTCAATATAACCCTTCCCTTGAAATAAGTCTACAAGCAAAATAAATATATACACTGACCATATATGAAAATATATACATCAGTTTACACCTATTGTTCACCACCTCTTTGTTGATAAATGGAATGTATGTGTCACCACCAAAGATTTGAAGTGATAAGTGGGTCACTGTATTTATTAGAATTGTGAAATCTTTCAAAATTGGTTTCCTTTACATTATTATCCTGCTCATTGTATAAATTGTTCTTCTGATTCTATTTACTTTGCTCTACATCAATCAGTAAGAGTCTTCCACTATCCAGTGAAAATTATATTTCAGAAATCTGGAAGAATTATTTAAATCTTAAAGTTTAAAGAAGTTTTGATGGAAACGTGTTGCTTTTCCCAGAGCCATTTATCCTCTTACAAGCCTCTTCCAGGACTGATGGTAAAGTTTAAAGGTAGCAGCATCATTGTCCTTGATGGTGACAAAAAAGTTTGTTAATAAACCAAACAAAATAATCTCAAGCTATACTTAACTCAAACAAAACAGACAATTTTGCTTATAATTCAGCTAAATCTCCATTCTGATAGATTGCTAAAGTCTGCTCAAACAACTCCTCTCTGGCACATGGCAAAGGAGATAAATAACTTCAGATAACAGATTCATTATTTTTGGCATTCATGGAATACAAATTCTTTATCTGCATTGTTAGATCATTTTTCATGTGACAAAAATTTTATTTCTTTTTTCATATGCATTTATGTTGCTTCCTCTGAAACAATCCCTTAACTCTTTGCATCCCCAAAGTTTTTAAGTATTATGGAAATAAAGGCATTCATTTCATAATGAATTAACCAGAAAACCTCAAACAAGCTTCAAAAATGATACATTCTCAATCTGTACTTTAGGATTATGCTCTATTTACTGTCTTGAAACCAACCCACCCCTCCAAAATTTTTTTTACCCTTGTCCAAAGCAAATAAAAATTAAATTAAATTAATTTTCTTAAAATCCTGTCAACTGTTTTTTTTAATCAAAATGCCTTTTTTGCTGTTAAGAAAAATCTAGACAAATAATTAATTTAATGTTACAATTTCCATCAAGAGAAATGATAACATTTTAGTAATTTCAAAATATTTGAAACAATATGATTTAACCTTTTGAGACCTTGTTATATCCACTCCTCACCCCCCAAAAAATCTTTCTCCCCTCTGAATTTTACTTTTACTGTCAAGGGCAACACCAATCTCCTACTCCTCCAAACTTGCATCTAGTTATTTTTCTTTATTCCTTTCCCCTTTCTTCTCCTTGTCCCTCTCCCTTTTTCTTCCTCCCTTCCTCCTTCTCTCTCTCTTTCTCTCTCTCTCTTTCTCTCTCTCTCTCTCTCTCTCTCTCTCTCTCTCTATCTCATTTCAGTACAGTATGAGGCAAGCTGAGGGTGCAAGAGTAGGTAAAGGAATATTAAGTTTGAGGAAGATAAGACTGGACCTATGATTTCATTGATAAAGAGAATTCTCACTATCAATATCTTATCTACAATTTATAATATTAGAGAGTTATCTAGAACACTGAATAATAAAGTGACTCTCAAGAACCAAATAAAAATTCTGCCTTAAAAAAATCATTGGCGTATGACAATGGGCAAGTCATTTAACCTCTCTATATTTCAATTTCCTCATCTATATAATGAGGACATCAATAGTACCTATTTCCGAGGGTTCTTGTAGGAATCATTAAGATTATACGTGAATAATCTTTTAGCAAAACAAAGCATTATATAAATTCTAATAATAGTTATTGTAATGATGCCATAGTACCTGTTATAATTAATAATACAAGTCAGCATATTAAGATTACCAAATGAATGGATGCTAGAAAAGTTCAGAGAAGAGAGAGAATACACATAAATTAGAGTAAGTCAGATTTAGAAATGTAATCAGAGACATACATTTACATACACAGATTCATATATAAACATTCCATTCCATTTGTGCCCAGCAAGGATGGACCCCTTCCTAATTTAGCATACTAATTTATAGTTCTAAGACCCAGAGGTGATGACATCCTAGATTGCTACAAATAATTCAAGAGCGGTTAATACATTCAAAGATCACAAAGGACAGCTGACTTCATTTACAATTTCTTTCTTTGTTTATAGTTCAAGTTGCCACCATGTCTACATCAATATTAATTTACATGCCTGTGAGCAATGTGAAAAGGATAATCTGGAAATAATTTTCACTTTAAAAAATTACAATTCAGTTATCTGCAGATGTCTTGATCATGTCTGTGAAGGGAGGGAAAAACTATCTTGAAGAAGAAAGATTTGTATTAATTCAGTACTTGGGACTGTGCTAAGTGCTTCACAAATATTATCTCATGTGATTTTCACCAAAACTCTGGGAACTAGGTGTCATTATTATCCCCATTATACAGCTGAGGAAACTGAGGCAAAGAAATTAAGTGAGTTTCCTACGGTCACATAGCTAATAAATTTCTGAAGTTGGACTTAAATTTGAAACACCAATTTTTGTTGTTCAGTCATTTTTCAGCCATGTTTAATTATTTGTGACCCTATTTGGATTTTTTCTTGGCAAAAAATAATGGAATGGTTTGCAGTTTTCTTCCCCAGCTCATTTTAAAGATGAAATAGCTGAAGCAAACAGGATTGAGACTTATCCAGTTATCTAGCTAGTAAAGTATCTGAGCAAACTCAACTGATTCCAAGCCCAATGCTCTATCTCCACTGTGCTATCATTATATTATAGTGGGAAAAGTTCTGAACCAGGAGGTCAGAGATTTGAGTTCAGTTCTTGGTTTTGTCACATACTAGTGGAACAAGTTATCCTTTCTCTGAAATTTGAACTTTGTCTTTCTACTTCTGCAAAACAAGGATAAAATTATTTGCATGGCCTTCCTCAGCATGGGCAGAGTGAAAATTATGCCTTGGAAGACAAATTTTATTTTGGACCAGATATGAGATTATCTGTATGGGAAACTCAATATAAAAACTCCCTCCACAAATGCAGTTTTTCTAATTTGGAACAGTGAGATTTTAGGTGACTTGCCTAAGATCACATAGCCACTATGTATATCAGAAGCAAAACTTGACTCAGGTCTTCTTTACACCAATGCTAGACCGCCAAACACTAGTTAGTGTTGCCTCTCGTAGCACTAGACAAAAAAAGTCCTTAATATAACAAGATTTTTGTGACATTTATTTATTTATTTATTTTGGTGAGACAGTTGGGATTAGGCAACTTGCCAATGGTCGCACAGCTGATGTTAAAGTGTCTGAGGCCACATTTGAACTCAGATTCTCCTGACTTCAGGGTTGATGCTCTATTCATTATGCTGGCTAACTGTCCCTTTTGTGAGGTTTATTAGTCATTGATTTATTATTATTTATGTATTATTATGATTTATTAGTCACTTATGACAGACATATAATCAGCAAAGTCACATATTATTAGAGGTAAAGATATCAGCATCCATAGCAACCCTGACCAGCAATCTCATTGCCTTCTTTAAAAATGTAGTCCTGGGGCGGAGCCAAGATGTTGGAGAGGACATACACTTCATTCTGAGCTCCCCTATTACCCTCACTACTAATTATAAAATTCAGCCTCGGAAATAGTGCTTGACTGGTAGAATCTATGAATATTGGGAGTACAACAAATTACCAGTAGAAGATAATTTGAAAGATGTAATGTTCTTCTGTTTTGGTTTTCTTGTGTTCTCTGAGAGCAGCCTTCCTTTCATCAGAGTAATCACCACAAGAACAGCCTGGTGTTAAAATCCAAATCCTTTATTATCTCCTTTCTGGAGCTGGGCAGCTTTCTGGAAGCCTTCTGGAGTCTTGGTTTCAGTGGAGAAGCGAAGGAGGAGAGCCTGCTACCAAGGTGGTATGAAATTAAGTGAATGAATCTCTCTGAATCCAAAGGTTTGTGCTTCAGCCTCCAGCCACCACAAAGATGGACTATGGAATGAATCTGTCTCAGCCTTTGCTGGCTGTTATATACTCCATTATCATAGGTGTGAATCTTGTGGAACTATATTAAGTACTAAATACATGTACTGGACTAGAGAATTATTAAGTCAATTCCACTGACTTAATACCTTGTAAGAATCCTTGTTTCAGGGTCAGAGTTCTGGCCCATAACAGGAAGATCGCCAGAAAAGGTCTGTCTTGACCCAGCAGGAGGAGGAGGAGGCCAGTGCAGGGAGGGAGCACACACGAAGCCTAGCCCATGCTGAGCAGATGGGGGCGGGTGTGGTCTCTACAGATGGAGAATTTGTGAGGAAAACTCTACCACAGTGTTGGCTGTTCTGCTTTGGTTGCAAAGCAGTAGATCAGCAAAGAAGTTACACAAATGCAAAAGGTAGCATGTACCCCAAAAGGCCAGAGTTTCATAGGACTGGCCATACCCACCTGGCACCAGGAGTGATTCAGCACAATCACAATGCAGCCACTTTTTGCAGCATAGCTGCATTTCCACAGGGCTATTGCTCTTTGCTGCCTGTTTGCAGCCTGTTTGCAGGACAGCCACTGTCCATTCCTGTTCTGTAGAGGAAGCTTGGAACCTCCTTGCCTTAAAGGCAGACCCCAAGGATTTTTATAGAAAATTGAGTAAAAAAGCAAAGCCAGCTCTAATTATAGATAGCTTCTATACTGAAAAAGAATAGATTTCCAACTCCAAAGGAGACTAATAGCAGACAGTCTACAGACAAAACCCCAAAGGGGGATATAATTTATAAGAAATCAAGCCATTCTCCAATTGATAAATGGTCAAAGGATATGAATAGACAATTCTCAGATGAAGAAATTGAAACTATTTCTAGCCATATGAAAAGATGCTCCAAATCATTATTGATTAGAGAAATGCAAATTAAAACAACTCTGAGATACCATTACATACCTCTCAGATTGGCTAGGATGATAGGAAAAGATAATGATGAATGTTGGAGGGGATGTGGGAAAACTGGGACACTGATACATTGTTGGTGGAGTTGTCTATGCATCCAACCATTTTGGAGAGCAATTTGTAACCATGCTCAAAAAGTTATCAAATTGTGCATACCCTTTGATCCAGCAGTGTTACTATTGGGCTTATATCCCAAAGAGATCTTAAAGAAGGGAAAGGGACCCATAATGTGCAAAAATGTTTGTGGCAGCCCTTTTTGTAGTGACTAGAAACTAGAAACCAAGTGGATGCCCATCAATTGGAGAATGGTTGGGTAAACTGCGGTATATGAATGTTATGGAATATTATTGCTCTGTAAGAAATGACCAGCAGGATGATTTCAGAAAGGCCTGGAGAGACTTGCATGAACTGATGCTGAGTGAAATGAGCAGGACCAGGAGATCATTATATACTCCAACAACAATACTATATGATGATCAATTCTGATGGACATGGCTCTCTTCAAAAATGAGATGAACCAAATCAGTTCCAATTTTTCAGTAATGAAGAGAACCAGCTACAAATAAATGAGAAAAGAGTATGGACCACAACATAGCATTTCCACTCCTTCTGTTATTGTCCACTTGCATTTTTGTTTTCCTTCTCGGATCATTTTTATCTTATTTCTAAATCTGATTTTTCTTGTACAGCAAGATAACTGTATAAATATGTACACATATATTGTATTTAACATACACTTTAACATATTTAATATGTATTGCTCTACCTGCCATCTATGGTAGGGGGTGGGGGAAGGAAGGGAAAAGTTGGAACAGAAGGTTTTGCAAAGGTAAATGATGAAAAATTACCCATGCATATGTCTTGTAAATAAAAAGCTAAAACAAACAAACAAACAAACAAACAGACAGACAAATAAATAAATGAACAGACAAATAAATTAATAAATAAAAAGAAATAAAGAATGCATGCTTTATAGTGCTAAACCAGCTATCACCTCCAAAAGTAAACAAATCAGGAGAATTGACTAAAAGAAACCAGAATTTCAACAAGATGTTGCTGACTATGTGCTATACTTATTCATAGATGTGCAAAGTTTATGGATAAGTCAACATAGTAGAAAGGGTATTAGTAGAATATTCTCAAGGACAAACATTTGATACAATATTTTAAATAGCTAGTCTTTTGAGTTACTTTCAAGGAAAAGTGTCATAGATTAGTGGCTTTAAATGAACCTCAAGACATCCATTAATCAATTCCTTCATTTTTGGGGTAAGATCATAATGAAACCACATGAATATGAATCTCAAAAGCTTAGGGGAAAGAGCATCATATAATTTCATTTTATTATCGAGTATGCTAACACTGTATTCACTGTATTCATTTTAGGTTGAGTGGTTTCCTCAGAATTTGGTTGTTCCAGAAGACTTCAGTCATAAAAAGCCCAAACTCTGAGGAGCTGGTACCCTGGAGATATGGCAAAGTTCTTACCATCTGGCAGGACATCTTTCTGACCCGGCATTGCTACCCTGATGAATAAAGAAGCAGAAGGTAACTGTGTCTGTTTTTAGTAAAGCATATCCTTTTTTGTTCTAAGTTAAGCTATTTTTATTGCATTTTATGGCCTCTGAATGTTTCATTGCATTCCAATCTGAAGTTTGAAACATTGGACTGGCCTGAATTATGCCTGGCCTAAAATACACAGTTTCATTGTGATCCCATTGAAATTAGAGACTGGATATTGGGGAAACTCCTATTAATAAATGCTGCTTAGAGGACTGGAACATTCTAATTAATTTCCTATAACTTAGAGCAACAAATTCAGTATGTGAATTACCAGTTTTCAAAGAACATGAACATAATAATAAAACATACTATGTTGAACATAATTCAATCTTTTTTTTTAATGATTCAAGAGATACTTAAAAACTTTCCAGTGCCTCCAAGTCATTATTTTGAATATTAATTATTTTTATAGACATTGGAAAGGTTCTGGTTAGTTTTTTTAGTTGTCTAAATTCTATATGTAAATAAAAGTCGGGGGGAAATGGAAATTTCTAATAAAGGAAAATTTTCATACAGCTTGGGCAATTTCCTTGTAATCTTTGGTGAAGTAATTAACTTCGATACTTTTCTAGGGCCCATAGTATAAATCAAAGTAGCCTACCATCTCTGGAAACTGTTGAGAAAACTAGCATCACATAAAGTTTCCTGGACTTCATTGTACAGTTTATTTCACTCCATTTTTCAATAACCAAAACAGTTAATTCTTTTAAATCAGTAGAGCTTTATGTTTAGTCAATAAGCACATATCTGCTCTATCACAAAATCTCAGCATAGAAAAGGATCTCCTAAGCTATGTAGTGGAACACTTACTTACCAAGACAAGAACTAAGCACCTCTGAGGATCTTAAATTCTTGTTCACCCCAATTTGTTTATTTCTTGAACCAATTTTCATGAAAACATCTTAGTAAGCAAGCAGGAAAATAATTAATGTTATTAAAGGAAAATGTGGAGGTTGGGGGCAGCTAGTTGGTGCAGTGGATAGAGCACCAGCCCTGAATTTCAGAAGGACCTGAATTCAAATCTGGCCTCAAACACTTAACACTTCCTAGCTATGTGATCCTGGGCAAGTCACTTAACCCCAATTGCCTCAAAAAAAAAAAAAAAAAAAAAAAGGAAAAAAGGAAAATGTTTAGGTTGGCCTCACTTACATAACCAAAAAAATTTGACTTAATGCCACACAATGCAATATGATTAGCAGTTTGATCAAAGAGGAAATAATTTACTACCATAGAAAAATTATACTGGATTAGTAAAACCTTTTTTTATGCTAGAAGTCATCTTAAACCAAACATTAACATCCAGGCAAGGATGAGCCAGGGCTGCCCTCTTAGCCCCAGAATTTTTAGCATTAGAACTGATAATAGAAGTCCTAACAAGTACAGGAGTTGGATATGATTTGTACAATAGAAAAATTAATGTCCTTGAGCATACAAAAGATTTGTCCAAGTTGACTGACACCCAAACTCCCTGACCAAAATGCTAAACTCAAGTGAAGTTACCATATGGGCAGGACTATACTTTAACTGGGACCAAATGTGTATCTTTGTTGATTGATGACCAGACAAAGAAGGTATTTCCCATACAATTCCAAATATAAATTCAAGGAATTTTAGTAATTCTTGAGGAAAACACTTATTCTTACCTTGAAATCTGCATGGGGTTTCACACCATAACTTCTGCCAAGGATATAGTAACAAACATTTCTATAGCGTTAGACTTCATGGAAATGTATAAGTTTACTTTTTGGCAGAAAATAGATATAGTAAATACTTTCATCTTTTTGTGTCTCATTTCACCTTAAGAACAGTATAGTCCTCAAGAATGCCTTCAAAGTCTTGGACAAAATGACTTAAAAAGACACTAAGAAATGACTACACTTCCCCCAATACAGAAAACCTGTATTTCTCTTATGAAATGAGGGAGGGGAATTGGGTGGGATGAATCTGTTACTACTAGTTGTAGCAGCCTACATCAGTAAGGTGATTCATGCAGTAAAACTTCTAGCATTATCTAATCTGGGCCAACTATCCCATCATTCTCTAGGTAATGTTATGAGGAACAGAATAAAACACAATTCTCAACCAGAACTTGTCATTTAAATGACAATTTGTATTTAAGGGAGCAATAACATCTAATATCTGATCCCATATATGGGTTGCTTCTCAATGATTGTCAGCTAAAATCTCAGTTGAGTAGAGCGTAAATAATGGTATGTTGGCACTACAGCTATATGACTGTCTGTTGGCCCTAGCAGGGGTGAAGAAGAATTTGAAATATGTGCTGAGATATTATTTTAAACAGCAGCAAGTCAGTAAATTTGATTGGGGTAAAATGTATTCCTTTACCTCAATAACTGCAGCCTCATTTCTTTTTTTCTTTCTTTTTTTAATAAAGGGAAAGTTTCTTTACCCAATTTGTGGACCGATGATTCATTTACAGACCAGACTGGATTTCATCCCATTGAATAGGGCCAGGAAATTTGGCTCTGAGAACAAGTGCTGTCATTGGTCTGGGGCATCAAATGAAATGTTCCCATATGTCTTTTGCCCACTGTGGTTCTCAAATGAGTGGGACTATTACCCAACAGTATGATGCTATTTTAAATAGGCTTCTTAAAACTAGTAAAGTGCCAGGAGAAAAACTGAGATTGGGGTAAATTCAACAGTTTTGGGACTGAGAGAAGCCCTAAGACTTGGACAATAAAAACAGCAGTAATACCAAAATCTTAGCCATTAACATAACCTTGGAATAACTTTGCTGCTTTCCAATCAGTCAGTAGTGACAAGATTGAGAAATACCAAATATTGTTTCAGCATTTGTTTCAGGGAAACTACAGGATATACTACAATGCACCAAAAGTGGGGATTATAGGAGGATGATATCCAACTAATGACATTGTGCTGTCTAAATTAAAGATCATTCTGAGGTTTGCTATCCTGATGATAAATCTGATGGTATGATACCCCATCAGATGAAGCAGGAATATATACAGCAAACATATAACAAATCACCAGAAAGTATTCTGAATAAGTTCTTAAGAAGAATATAGTGAGAAGTGATTGTTTTTTAATTAAATGATGTTCTATACTTTTCATTTATTTTATTATTGAAATGTATACATGTAATATTTATTTCCTTAGATTTTAGCATTTTTAGTATTGCCAGGTAATTATTTATCCTTGTCTTGTTCATAGCAGTATTTAATGTTTGTTGAATGGAAATAAATTAACAATAATAGTACTAGATAACAAGTGCTTTTTAAAATCTAGGCAATCTGATTTGTAACATTTGCCAATTTACAAAGTTAACTATGGTATTTTCTCATTCAATTTTGTCAAATGACAAAGGAAAAGTCAGGAACAATTGATATTCTCATTTATATTCCTTATATTGTGACATCAGCTTTTTATAATACCAAATAATCAGGTAAAATATTATTTTTTCAGTATAAGGTTACTGAACTTTTCCTAATCAGAGTCATTAAACTGGGAATTAAGGGAAATGTGAGGGACATCCTATCTCTGTATTTCAGCAAATCTTGTGACAAGATCTCATGTAAAATTCTTTTGAATAAAAAGTTATAAGATAGATGATTGTGTAATTAGGTAAATTCACAAACTTTTGAATGAATTAATGAACCAAAAGTAGAGTTATTAAGAGTTATTAATTAATCAATGCTGACTTGAATGAAGGTCTCTCTTGGCATGCTCTTGTAATTTGTTCTTGGTCCTATGGTGTCCATTTTTTTTTTTACTAGTGACTCAAATGAAGGCACAGATGATGTATTTGTCACATTTTTTAGATGACACAAAACTAGGAGGGATAGCTAACGTTAGTTGACAGAATTCAGAGCCAAAAAGATCATGACAGGCTAGAATGATGGGTTTTGACTAATGATACAATTTAATAGGGGAAAAAGTAAAGCTTGAGTTTTTAAAAAAATAAACATCTCAAATATAGGATGAGGTAAGCTTGACTAAACAACAGTTGACATAAAAAAAAAAAAAAGTCAGGCTTTTACTGGGCCACAAACTGAGTATGAGTCAGTTGTGGCAGCTTAAAAAAAAAAAAAAAAAAGGAATACTATCATAGACTGCATTAGGAAAAGCATAGTATCTAGAATGCAGAGGCAGGAATTCTGTTTTATTTGACCCTGTCAGACAACATCTGGAATAAGGTATTCAACTTTAGGCATTCTGAGTGAGAGAGGACATTGATAAACTGGAATATGGACAGACAAAGCCATTCAAAATAATGAAAGGGCTAGAGATCATGCTGCTAAACATCTTCATTTGGAGGTACAACCAGGTGCCTCAAACTCAATATTTTGACAACTAAATTCTGCACCTTTCTTCCAGAAATTTGATCTTTTTTTCCAACTTCCCTATTTTGCTTAACAACAGCAATATTCTCTCAGTCATTCAGGTTCAAAACCCGTCTTATCTTTGACTTGTCTTTTTCCATTGCCTTCCACATCCAATCCCCTGCCAAGGGATTTCTATATTCTAGTGCCACAATACCACTAATATATGGTTTTTCTTTTTCAGTGTCACAATGTCCGTCTTTGTTCAGCAATGAGATGGCACAGTAAATAGAGCACTTGACCTGGAATCAGGAAATTTTAAGTTCAAATCTAGCCTTAAACACTTCCTAATTCTTTGACCCAATTTATTGAAGCTCATTTTCTTCATTTGTAAAATCGGGATATAATAGCACCTACCTCTTATGGTTATAGTGAGGTTAAAATGAACTATTTGTAAAATACTTTAAACTTTAAAATATTACATGAATTACATGAATAGTATCTTTTCACTATCCCTGTAGAGTTGTTCATTTAAAAACTACAGAAAAATATGATGTTCTTCCTGACTTAATTGCCAATCATTTTTGGAACAACCCCTCAGTTACAGGAACCACCAATAAAGAGTTGGTGCACCATCTCAGCAAGCCACATATCCTTTTGCAAGGATTTAGAGCACATATACATGTCTATGGGAAGGCCTTCTTAGTCTAAATATTTCTGTGCATTATATAGATGAGGAAATTGAGGTTATCTTGTGACTTGTCCAGATTCATAAAGTTTGTTTCTATGACTCAATTTGAACTCAAGGTTTCATAACTATTTAGCACTATCAATTATACTACTTTGCTGCCTACAATAAATATTTATTAAGTAACTACAGAATGTAAAACATTAAGTATAAGATTCATTATCAGCATAAGAATATATCAGGAGATGGCAGAGATACAAATTTTCATTAAAACAAGTCACTTATAAAGGACTCAGGGGATGAGATAACAAAATATGTGATTAAAGTATATATTATTATATGATAAACACAATAGCAGTACAAAGTGGTATGTGAAGTCCAGAAGGTTCTTATCAATCAGACTTTCTAGAGGAGGGAGAATCTGAATTAGACTTTAGAAGATGAGAAGGAATTGAACTGATGAAGAGGAGGAAAATGGTAGGGAACAATCTGGCCTGTCTATTTTATATTCATTAACTTCCATCACATCTGAGCCTTTAGTTTCTTCATTTGCACAAGGAGGATAATCACAGTAGCTATTTAAAAAGGTTGTTGTAAGAATTAAATGAGATAAAATATTTAAAATACATTTAAAATCATTAAGCAGGATACAACATATCTGGCCTATATAAACCACACCAATCAACTATTCACTCACTTAGCTATTGCAGAATAGAGTTCACATAGTTCAGGGTGAATCTTTTAAGAATGACAAATAAGGATGACCAGTTTTTCTTTTCCTTCTCAAGACCAAGGGGGCAAAAGAAAGCAACATGCCCATATGAAAAGCTGACCTCTCTCCAAATCTAGGAAGTACCAAAACATTCTAGCTGTCATTGAATCTCTCAGCCAAAGAAGTCAGTTCTCTAATAAATTAAGAATCATTCAGCTGAAGCTCTCTATAAGATGACTATTTCTAACTGTGATAATTATCATATTGATGCTTTTCATTTCCCTCCCCATGTCCTTCAATTTTTCTGTTTAAGTTGCTTTATCAGGTTTTATTTTCACATTCCCAAACCCAAGCCCTCTATCTTCAAAGATTTAACTGAGAGCTTTCTGATTCTTAATATTTGACTTTTGTTTAAAAAGGTACAACATCCCAGATTTCCTCCTATCACAAAAAAAAAAAAAACTTTTTAAAAAAATATCTATTGACCATCTATTTCTACAAAGTCTCATTTTGTAATTTTACTGACTTCAGCCACAAAACATATGTAAGTGAGATGACATACACATAATGCTATATAGCTCTGCAAGTTTCAGCACAATACTTCCATTCTTTGGTATCCTTGAAATATGATTTTCCACAGTCATATTCTAGCTTTTTAATTGTAGTAAATATGTTTATTTTTAATATACATTGCTTTATGAATCATGTTAGGACAGAAAAATCAAAACAAAAGGGAAAAGCCATGGGAGAGATTTAAAAAACAGAAAAAAAGAAGCGAACACAGGATGTTGATTTGCATTCAGTCCTCTTAGATTTTTTTCAGGATGCAGATGGCATTTTCTGTCCAAAATCTATTAGGAATGCTTCAGGTCACTGAATTCCTGAAAAGAACCAAGTCTTTGATAGCTGATCATCACATATTCTTGCTGTTATTGTGCAATGTATTCCTGGTTTTGTTTGTTTTGCTCCAGCATCAATTCATGTAACTCTTTCTAGTCTTTGATTGACATGACACTGGATAAGTAGAATAATTTAGGTAGTATTGTCATTTTTATTATATTAGTTCAGTCTATCCATGAGCACTTAATATATTTCCGATTAGATCTGACTTTATTTGTATGGAAAGTGGTTTTAATTGTGTTCATATAGTTCCTGACTTTGCTTTGGCAAAATATAATATTTTATATTATCAACAATTATTTTAAATGGAATTTGTCTGTATCTCTTGATGCTGAACTTTTTTGGTAATATGTAAAAATTCTGATGATTTGTGTAGATTTATTTTATATCTTGCAATGTTGTTAAAGTTGTAAATTATTTCTAGTAGTTTTTTGTTGTTGTTGATTCCCTAGGATTCTCTAAATATTTCATCATATCATCTGCAAAAAGTGATAATTTGGTACCTATTCTAATTTCTTTAATTTCTTTTTCTTTCCTTAGTGGCAAAGTTAACATTTCTAATACAACACTGAATACTAATGGTGATAGTGAGCAACTTTGTTTCACCCTTGATATTCTTAGGAATGGTTCTAGCTTATTCCCATTACATCTGATGTTTGGGATGGTTTAAATAGATGCTGCTAATCATTTTAAGGAAAATTACATTTATTCTTATACTTTCTAGTGTTTTGAACTAATGGGTGTTGGATTTTGTCAAATGCTTTTTATGAATCTATTGAGATGATCATAGGGTTTTTGTTAATTTGGTTATTGATATAGTCAATTATGCTAATAGTTTTCCTAATATTGAACCAGCCCTGCAATCCTGGCATAAATCCTACTTGGTCATGATGTATTATCCTGGGGATGATTACCTGTAATTTCTTTGTAATATTTTATTTAAGATTTTTGAATCAATATTCATTACAGAAATTGGTCTATAATTTTCTTTCTCTGTTTTGACTCTACCCGATTTCAGTATCAGCACCATATCTGTGTCATAAAAGGAATTTGGTAGGATTCCTTCTTTTCCTATTCTTTCAAATAGTTTGCATAATATTGGAATTAATCGTTCTTTAAATGTTTGATAGAATTCACATGCAAATCCATCTGGTCCTGGAGATTTTTTCTTAGTTGATTAATAGCTTGTTTAATTTCTTTTTTCTAAATTGGGACTATTTAAATAATTTATTTCCTCTTCTGTTAATCTGGGCAATCTATATTTTTGTAAGTATTTCTCCATTTCACTTAGATTACCAGATTTATTGACATATATTTGGGCAAAATAACTCCTAATTATTGCTCTAATTTCCTTTCCATTGATGGAAAGTTCCCCCTTTTTATTTTTGGTACTAAGAATTTGATTTTTTTTTCTTTCCTTTTTCTAATCAAATTAACTAAAGGTTTATCTTTTTTGTTGTTTTTTTCATAAAACCAACTTGTAAGCTTTACTTATTAATTAGTTTTCTTTCAATTTTATTAATCTTCCCTTTTATTTTCAGAATTTCAAATTTGGTATTTATTTGGGGGTTTTTAATTTGTTCCTTTTCTACATTTTTTAATTGTAAGCCCAATTCATTGATCTTCTCTTTCTCTATTTGATGCAAGTAAGCATCTAGAGTTATGAAACTTCCCCTAATAACTGCTTTGGCATAATCTTACAAATTTTGGTATGTTGTCTCATTATTGTCATTGTCTTGGATGAAACTGCCTATTGTGTCTATGACTTGTTGCTTCACCCATTCATTTTTTAGGATTAGATTATTTAGTTTCCAATTAATTTTTGGTCTATTATTGCTTTTTATTGCATGTAATCATAATCTGAAAAAAATGCATTTACTATTTCTGCCTTTCAGCATTCAATTTTGAAGTTTTTATGCCCTAATACATGGTCAGTTTTTGTATAGGTTCCATGTACTGCTGAGAAAAAAAAATATTCTTTTCTGTCTCCATTTAATTTTCTCCAAAGTATCATATCTAACTTTTCTAAAATTATATTTATCTCCTTAACTTCTTTCTTATTTATTTTGTAGTTTGATTTATCTAGTTCTGAGAGAACAACGTTGAGATCCCCCACTAGTAAAGTTTTGCTGTCTAATTCCTCTTGCAGCTCTCTTAATTTTTCCTCTAGGAATTTGCATGCGATACCACTTGGTGTATATATCTGGTGTTCCTATTACTTCATTATCTGTGGTACCTTTTCATAGGATGTGGTTTCCTTCCTTGTCTCTTTCAATTAGATCTATTTTTGTTTTTGCTTGATCTACCCCTGCTTTTATTTTTTTTTTTTAAACTTCAGCTGAAGCATAATAGATTCTGCTCCAGCCTTTTACTTTTACTCTGAATGTATCACTCTGCTTTAAATGTGTTTCTTATAAACAACATATTGTAGGATTCTGGCTTTTAATCCAGTCTGTTATCCACTTTCATTTTATGGGAGAGTTCATCCCATTCATATGCAGTTAAAATTATTAACACTATATTTCTTGCCATCTTGTTTTCTCCCAATTATGCTTTTCTTTTTCCTTTCCTTCTTTCCCTCCTCCTCAGTATTTACATTCTGACCACTCTTTCTCTTCAAACAGTCCTCCCTTTTTGCAGCCTCTCCCCCTTTTTTATACTTTTCCCCTTCTACTTCTGTTCTACCTTCTATTAGCCTTCCCCATTCCTTTACCTCTTCCCCCTCCTAATTCCTTGATGATTTCCTGAAACATGATGTCTAGGCTCTTTTTTTTTTCATCATGGCTTTTAGGAAGTCCAATAATCCTTACATTGTCTCTCCTAGATCTATTTTCCAGGTAAGTTGTTTTTCCAACAAGGTATTTTACATTTTCTTCTATTTTTTCTTTTCTTTTTTTTTTTTTTTTAGTTTTGTTTGACTGATTCTTGAAGTCTCATTAAGCCATTCACTTTTATTTATTCAATTCTAATTTTTAGTGAATTATTTTCTTCACTTAGTTTTTTTAATCTCCTTTTGCATTTGGCCAATTGAACTTTTACATGAAGTTTTGTTCATTGGATTTTTTTTTCTATTTCATAAATTGTTTTTTTTTTTTTTAAACAAATTGGTTTCTTTTTCATATCTATTTTGTAAGGAGTTACATGCTTTTTCCATTTCATCAGATCTATTTTTATGGCATTTTCTTTAGATAATTTCTGTTTTTCCTTTTCCAAACTCTTGTAAAGTTCTCATTTCCTTTTCCCACTTTTCTTCTAACTCTTTTTTAAGATTTTTTTTAACTTCCAAGAGAACCTTGTGAGATGGGAACATATCACTCTTTGGGGCTTCATTTGGAGATAGTTTTCCTTTAGGATGGTCAGGGTTTGAAGTCTGTTCTTCTCTTTCTCTTTAAAAGCTATCTATGGTTCTTTTGCTCATTAAAAAAAAAAAAAAAAAAGATTGAAATCTGCTTTTAAGGCAAAAGGGAGATTGTTCCAAGCATCCTCTGCAAGCAAGGTTTTCCTGGAACCAGTGCTGCTGACTGACTACCAGTGCCAGCACCAGTAGGAATGGCCAGGTCCCAACTTTTTCTGGGATTCAGAGGCTCATTATTTGCCTTTCATATTTGTGTTGCATGTCTCACAGATAATCTGCTAATCCACCATTTTGTTACAAAAACAGAATAGCCAATACAGTTATATTTTGCCTCAGAGCCTCTCAGTAGAGTTCTTGATGCAACACCATGGCTTCCTGCACTGTGTATGCAATTGGTTACCTCCTCTCTGCTCAATTGAAATAGATCTTTTCTAAAGTTCTTCCATAGTATCGTCTGCTGGAAATTTGGTACACTCCAGATATTTATGGGTTCTGTCACTCCAGAACCAGTTCAGAAGCTTGATCTGGTGTTGATCTGAGGTACACTAGGAAGAACTCACATAAAGACATGTCTATTCTCCACCATTATGTCTCCACCCATTTACAGTAATTTAAAATGGAATTATTTTTCTATCTCTTGCTGATGGGCTTCATCAATAATATATAGAAATGCTGATTATTTATGTGAGTTTATTTTATATCCTGCAACTTTGCTGAAGCTGTGAATTGTTTCCAGTAGATTTTTTGGATTATTTTCTAGGAGTTTCTAAGAATATCATATCATTTGCAAAAACTGATAGTTTTATTTCCTCATTAACTATTCTAATTCCTTTAATTTCATTTTCTGTTCTTATTGCTAAAACCAACATTTCTAGTACAATGTTGAATAATAGTAGTGATAATGGGCCTCCTTGTTTTACCCTTGATCTTATTAAGAATGCATCCAGCTTCTCTTCATTACAAATAAAGGTTGCTGTAGGTTATAAATAGATATTGCTTATTATTTGAAGGAAAGCTCCCTTTATCCCTAAGCTCTCTAGTGTTTTTAATAGGAATGGGTGCCATATTTTGTCAAAAGCTTTTTCCACATCTATTGAGATTATCATATGATTTATGTTGGTTTTGTTAATGATATGGTAAATTATGGCAATAGTTTTCCTGATATTGAAACAGCCCTGCATTCCTGGAATAAATCCTGCTTGGTCATGATGTATTATGCTTGCTTACAAGTTGCTATAATCTCTTTGCTAATATTTTATTTAAGCTTTTAGTGTCAATATTCATTAGAGAATGTCATTCTGTAATTTTCTTTCTCTGTTTTGGCCCTTCCTGGTTTAAGTATCAGTGCCATGTTAGCATCATAGAAGGAATTTGGCAGTATTCCTTCTTTACTTATTTATGCAAAGAGTTTATATATTATTGGAATTATTCTTTAAATGTTTGGTAGAATTCATTTGTGAATCCATGTGACCATGGAGATATTTTCTTAATTCATTAATGACTTGTTCAATTTCTTTTTCTAAAATGGGACTATTATAAGTATTTTGTTTCCTCTTTTGTTAATCTGGGCAATTTATATATAATTTTATAATTTATATTCTTGTAAATATTCATCCATTTTTGTTAGACTATCAGATTTGCTATCATAAAATCAGGCAAAGCAGCTCCTAATTACAGTTTTAATTTCTTTTTTATTGGTAGTGAGTTCACCCCTTTTATTTTTGATGCTGGTGATTTAGTTTTCCCTTTCCTTTTTCTGATTAAGTCAACCAAAGGTTTATCTATTTAGGTAGTTTTTTTTTTTCATAAAACCAACTTTTAGTTTTATTAGTTCAATAGTTTTCTTTGTCTCTATTTTATTAATCTCTCCTTTGAGTTTCAAAATGTCTAATTTGGTATTCAATTGGGAGGTTTTAATTTGTTTTTTTCCCCTACTGTTTTTAGTTGCATATCTTAATTTATTAATCTCCTCTTTCTCTACTTTATTTATGTAGCTATTTAGAGATATAAAATTCCCCTAAGAACTGCTTTGGCTACATCCCATAAGTTTTGATATGTTACCTCATTATTGTCATTTTCTTGGAAGAAATTATTGCTTGTTTATGATTTGTAGTTTGATCCACTCGTTCTTTAGAATTAGATAATTTAATTTCCAATTGGTTTTAGTCTATCTTTCCCTGGTCCTTTATTGAATGTAATTTTTATTGCATTGTGGTTTGAAAAAGGTCTGCTTTTAGGACTTGATTGTGAGGGTTTTATGCCTTAATACATGGTCAGTTTTTGTGTAGGTGCCATGTACTGCTGAGAAAAAAAGGTGTATTCTTTTCTGTCCCTATTCAATTTTCTTCAGAGGTCTATTACATCTAGGTTTCCTAGGATTCTATTAACCTCTCTAGTTTCTTTCTTGTTTACTTTGTGATTAGATTTGTCTGGGTTGAGAGGGGAAGGTTCCCCACTAGAATAGTTTTGTTTTTTATTTCTTCCTGTAACTGGCTTAAAACCTTCTCTTGGAATTTGGCTGCTCTACAACTTGGTGCATACACATTTAGTATCATTACTACTTCATTATTTACGGTATCCTTTATCAAGATGTACTTTCCCTCATCTCTTTTAATAAGACCTATTCTTATTTTTGCTTTCTCTGAGATCAGAATTGCTAACCCAGCTCTTTTTTTACTTCAGCTGAAGCATAATAAATTATTTTCCAGCCTTTTACCTTTACTCTATGTCTCTGTGTCAAATGTGTTTCTTGTAAACAACATATTGTAAGAGTCTGTTTTTTAATCCACTCTGCTATTTCCTTCAGTTTTTTGGGAGAGTTCATTTCATTCACATTAGCAGTTATGATTATCAGCTTTATATTTCCTTCCATCTTATTTTCTCCCTTGTGTATACTTTTGTTCTCTCTTTCCACCCTATCCTTAGTTGTGTTTTTTTCATCCACCCCACCTACTACCTTATCTCCTATCATTCTATCCTTTTCGCTCACTGGTGTTTCTTGCCCACCCCCCACTACTTTATCCCCTATCACTCCTCTCCCTTTCTCTTAGTATTTTTTTTAACCTATTCCATCCATTACCTTATCTTCTATCAACCCTTCCTCCTTCTCTTTCCTTTTTTCCTAGTGTTTCTGCCTAGCTTCTATCCTGTCCCTCCCTTTTTTTCCCTCTGTCTTCTCCTACTTCTTTATAGGATTAAATTTCTATACACAACTGAGCAATTAAGTTATTCTCTCCTAGAGCCAAAGAGATCAAGCTTCAGACAATGGTTATCCCCCTCCTTTTCCGCCTAGGTTGTAATAAGTCTTTTGAGCCTCTTGGTGTGAACT
This sequence comes from Antechinus flavipes, assembly GCF_016432865.1. Lineage (NCBI taxonomy): Eukaryota > Metazoa > Chordata > Mammalia > Dasyuromorphia > Dasyuridae > Antechinus > Antechinus flavipes. The sequence goes on along the minus strand of NC_067398.1, from coordinate 595,349,531 downwards.
AATCTTCCCAATTTACCCTTCCTTTCCTCTTTTTCCAGTACAAATTTTTTTCCCACCTCAATATTTTTTTTCTTTGATATCACCACATCAGAGTCCATTCACAACCACACCCTCAGTCCATGTGATGTGTCCCTGTCTGTCCCTGTGTCAGACACAGTTCTCAAGAGTTACAGATATTGTTTTCCCATCGAGGGATGTAAAAAGTTTAACCTTTAAATGTGTATTTTTCCCCTGCTTACCTTTCCATGGGTCTCTTGGGTCCAGTGTTTGTAGATTAAATTTTCTCTTTAGTTCTGGTATTTTCAATAGAAAAGATTAAAAGTCTCTTACTTCATTGAAGCTTCCCTGAAAGTTGATGCTAAATTTCACTGGGTATTTAATTCTTGGTTGGAACCCCAGGTCCCTTGCCTTCTGGAATATGGTATTCCAGGTCTTCCTATACTTTATTGTAGAAGCTGACAGATTCTGGGTAATTTTGTTATTCCTTGATATTTGAATTGTTTTTGTCTGGCAGCTTGCAGTAACTTTTCCTTGAGATTATAGTTCTGGAATTTTGTAACAATGTTCCTTGAGGTTATCCTTATAGGATCTCTTTCCAGAATGATAGATGAATTCTTTCAATGAATATTTCCCCTTCTTTTTCTGGAATATTGGGGCAGTTTTCCTAAATGACCTCTTGTAGAATGCTATCCAGGCTCTTTTTAATTTTTTTTTTTTTGTCACGGCCTTCAAGTAGGTCTATAATTTTTAAATTGTCTCTTCTGACTCTATTTTCCAATGTTGGCTGTTTTGCCATTGAAGTATTTCACATTTTCTTCCATTTTTCATTTTTTAAAAATTATGTTTGACTAATTCTTGCTGTCTCACAAAGTCTTTAACTTTCATTTGTCCTGTGCTGTTTTTTAATGTGAGGTTTTCTTCAATTATCTTTTGTATCTCTTTTTCCATTTGGTTTATAGTCTACTAGTTAAGTAGTTGTTTTCTTCAGACAGTTTTTTCCCCTTCCTTTTCCAAATTGTTGATTCTCTCATGCATACCTCTCCTTTCTTTTCTCATTTTTTCTTCTACTTCTCTTATTTGCCTTTTAATGTCTTTTATGATCTTTTCCAAGAAGCTTCTTTGGGCTTGAGATTAATTTACCTCTCTCTTTGAGATTTCTTCTGTGGGCAATGTCCTCCTGAGTTTGTGCTTTGGTCTGCCCCATCACCATTGTAGCTTTCTATGGTCAAGATTCTTTTCTGTTTCTTGCTCATTTTCCTTCCTTTTCTTTTGGTATTTCTTTTTCTTTTTCTTTTTTAACTTTTAAGGTGGAGCTCCTAGGGAAAAGTGTTGCTGTCCCAAGCTTCCTGTGTATCCCTGAGCCTTGGCTTTGAGCACAGAGGTCCCTTGTGTTTGTAAGGGGTAGCTTTGCCTGCTCTGCTCAGGAAACAGCCTGGTTTCCCAGTGTTTGCCTCCTGAGCTGGGACTGGAAGCTGCCCACTGATTTGTTCCTCTACTGAGCCAGCACTGAGGGTCTTAGCTGCTAATTTGGTATCTATACATTTCTCACCAGCTTTCTCAGAGTCTATGTGTCTGGACATCCTTTTCACCTCAGTGAGACTGACCTTTCTTGAACTTATTCCAGTCTGTCTTGAGCTAGAAAGTGATTTCCTTCCATCAGACTCTGTCCAGAAGCTCAGTTTCATGTGGTTTTTGAGGAAATTGGAAGATTTCCAGCAGCTTCTGACTTTACTCCTCCATCTTGGCCCCACCCTTGGAAAGCTTTTCCATACTCCAGTTTTCAATAAATAAAAGAATTTTCTCTGCCTCTTTATTTTTTTTAAGCTTTTTTATTTTCAAAACATATCCACGATAATTTTTCAACACTGACCTTTGCAATACCTTGTGTTCTGAACTTTCTCTTCCTTCCCCCCAACCCCTCCCCTAGATGGCAAGTAATCCAATATATGTTATATATGTTAAATACAATATATGTAAACATATTTATGTAATTATCTTGCTGCATAAGAAAAGTCAGCCCCAAAAGGAAAGAAAATAAGAAAACAAAATGCAAATGAACAACAACAAAAAAAAATGAAGATGCTATGTTGTGATCCACTCAGTTCTCACAGTCCTCTCTCTGGGTGTAGATAATCTCTTCATCATAAGATCATTGGAACTGTCTCTGCCTCTTTATAACATCATCTATTCCCCCACAAACAAAGCATCATTTTTTATTGTTCAAAGAGTGTTTGAATCTTTTTTTAAATCACTGTTTATTTTCTGTCCTAAATGGCTTAAATCTCATGTTTAAAATGATATATTTTCATGCACATATATTAAGTTTATGGCAAAATAATTTTTTCGTATAGCTTCCACAAGTATTAAAATGTTCTTCTATAAAAATGTTACATCATTTTACAGCCAATCTAAATCTTTTCTTTTATACAAAATAATTTTTTATTTTTTTCATAAGTTGCCATATATGAACAGTCTTAGACAATATATTTTATATATTGCTGAAAGCATTTATTAAAAATCACATATACATATAAACTAAAGCATTATATAATAAAATATTTTCTAAAGGCTTTGATGGCTTATAATACAATGCCAAAAAAAAAAAAAAAAAAAAGAATATTCAGGGCAAGTCAAGAAACATTTACAGTAGTATCTGCTATTTCAAGAAACTGTGTAATACAAAAATGAAATAATCCCTATCCTCAAGGATTTTACATTTTACTAGGGGCTAGGGTTGCCACATAAAGCACTTATACATACATACATACATATATATATATATGTGTGTGTGTATATATATATATATATATATATATATATATATATATATGAATATCATGATTTTTAAAAGCTGAAACAAATTGTCTTAAGATTTGCAAAGCACTTTATATATATTATATGTAAATATAACACATGTATATATATAATCATTTCATCTTCATCATAATCCTCTTTGATAGATATTACAAATACTATCACTTCCTTTTTACAGATGACTTCCTAAGAGTAAGAGGGGTTAAATGATTTTCATATAAGTATAGAACTAGTAAATATCAGAAGAAAGATTCAATTCTAGGATTTACCTGACATGAAGTGTGCTCTTCCTAGTATATCACATGAATTATCAATAAAACATTCAGAATATATATTAATATATGTAAAATTAAAATATAACTACAAAAAAAGATTCCATACTATATAAGTGCAGAACTAATGCCTACTACCCTACATTCAAAAGATGCTTTTATAAAAGGTATTTATGATTTCTAAGATCCCAAATGAGATTTACAATTTGGAAGATTTGTGCCATGACCTTTTAATTCTCTTTATTTATTTCCACAAGTATCAATACATTAGTTCGGTAGCAAGGGGAAAAGGAGTCATGAAAGTTCATGGATGCATAGATGTGCTTTATCATGGAATGATTTTTTCAGCAAAGACAAAGATGCCAAAGGCTTCCAGCCAAAGGTGGATTTTTCAGAAGTTCTTTTAGTTTTCTTAACAAGGTCCATTTCACTCAAATTTATTTGTTTTCAAATGCCACTACTGATGCCAAGTCTTCATCATTGAGGCATTCATGCTTCATCGATGTCCCCTCTTGAAATTTCATCTCTAAACATGCTACCTCCAGCCTGTATCAGTAGAATGGTTTCTGTGAAAATTTCAATTCCAAAGTCAACATTTTAAGCTGAAAAAGGCATAGCAAAGGGGGAAGGTTTATCTACAATTTTGTAATAAGTCCACATAGTTTTCCAGAGTTGTCTGGTTCTATTTCTGTTTTGGGTGTGTAGTTTATCGGTTATATTTTCAGTTTCCATAGCAATAGCTGCAATCATCACACACATATTGCAGCTGGGAAGACAAGCAGCTTCCTCTGAGACTTTGACTTGCCACCAAAGGGTTGTTAGAGTAATACACACGAGCCCTTCTCCTTTCAGGAGGTTCAGTCTTAGTTTGGCTCTGATCTCCAGCCCAGCTCCAATGAATGGACCCCAAATCTAAAATTAGTCCTATATTCCTCAGGTAACACTGCATTTATCTTTTCACTGGGCACCATGATGTTCCCACTTCTGCTTTAGGATTTAGAGTTTAAACTGAATGAAACACAATGGAAAAACAACCATGAAGTACCTGGTTCCCATCCATCCCTACAATTTCCTGTGTTTCTGGACTGGAAACTTACAAAAACACAGAAGTTATTCTCAAAATACCATCTAAACTACAGGATAAAAGGTAAAGAAGACATATAAAATTGAAAGTATTGACCAATATAGCTACAATAAAATATACTCAGATTTATTCATTATACACTAAGAATACAGTTTGGAATTGGTGCTCGAGCATCAATCTTGCAGAAGTTTCTTCTGAAAGTCATTAGCACATTAATACTTGACTTTTTTGAGAAACAATATTACTTCATTAAGTGCAATAATAATAACGTAGCAAAAGACATATAAAAAGTATGTCCTAAAAATTAAAATTCACTTTTTTGTTGTTTGAAAAAATTTTTAATCCAGTACCAAAATTGATCCAACTAATGCATAGTTTTTTTATCATCTACATTCCTTTAAGGAAATACATTGTGAGCAAAGAGAATGTAATTAGTTCTTTTTTTCTGCCCACTCACTAAAACTTACTGCTTATTCAGGTCTCAGTTTTCTCATTTATAAAATACACTGAATAAGGAAACCCGAGATCTTAGTCCCACCTCTGCCTCTGGCTAGGTATGTGACTCTCAGAAAATTCATTAATCTCTCTTAAATCTCAATTTTCTAAACTGGAAAATGTGGTAGTCAGACTAGATTTTTCCTTAAAATCTTTCCTAGACCTAAATTTCTATGATTGGGATTGATTTGAAATATTGAAGGGTTTCTGTCTGCTTTGAAAATAGTCTTAAATCAATATATCCTGAATAAAGGTAAAATATATCACTAAAATTGGGAAGATTGCGAAGGCATGAAAAGGATGGAGCTTAGAAATAGGAGAAGCAGCTGGAATTGTGGTATCTTCAGCACAAGCATTTCCTATTGTGAAAACTTCTTCAATAAATGCAGATTATCAATTCAGCTACAATTTATAGTTTTGGAAAATTATTTTAACACAGAAACTTTAAGTGCTTTGATTATAGTCACATCATCTCTATCAGAAGAAAAACCTGAGAATGCTTCTTTCTGAGATTAAGGCCAGCCTTCAATCCTCACTCTTCTTTCTGACAATCTATAATAATAATGTATTGTCTGTTGAATATTGGAAAATATTATAATCAATCTGTATCAAAGTCCAGGTTTTTCCAGGATGTTCTAATCCATCTCTCATTCCATTATCCAGTATCTCCCAGGAACAAAAGCACACATTACAGGAGCAGCTGGTCTGAGCTAGAGATTCTTTAGAACAGCTATTAATTTGGACTTATTAACATTCTCCTAGAACAGATCTGGGACAGCAAGGTGGCACAGGAGATAGAGTGTCAAGCCTGGAATCAGGAAAACCTGAGTTTAAATCTGACCAGAGATATTTACTAGCTCTGTGTTCCTATGCAAGTCACTTAATCCTGTTTGCCTCAATTTTCCTATCAGTAAAATGAGCTGGAGAAAGAAATGGCCAGCAACTCTAGTATCTTTGCCAAGAAAACCCCAAATGGGTTTCAAAGAATCAGACACAATGAAACAACTCAACAACAAGAACAGATCTGGTTGTGATTCATTATAAAGTAACAAAAAGGCCTTAACTGAAGCATTTCAATATAGAATACTCTCAACAAAATGGAGACAGTTCAAAAACAATTTTTTAAAAAACTTTTAGTAGTGCAAATTGGTTTTCATAGTAAGATTTGTCTGTGCTCATGTTCACTCATTCATTCAACAAAAATGTATTGAAAATCTATTATCTGCAAGGTACAGCATATTCTGAATTTGTAAATAAATATTTACCTTTTACTATCTTGCTTTTGCCTGATAAAGATAATAAATTTTGTAAATCATGAATATCATTCTGGTTTCATCAAGCACAGTGTTCTGGCACAGTGCCTGGTATATAATAAATGCTTGATAAATTCTTTCTGATTTGATACAGTGCTACATGTCAGTATGGGCAGAAAATCCCAATTAATGATAAATCATGTATCATGATTCACATGTCCATGAGCTGTTCCTTGTGACTTTCAGTCTTTAGGAAACCCAATGGATGGAGCTCAATTCTTTGTAACAGAGCTCAATTCTTTCAAAAGTAACTGCAGGAAATCTCTTTTTGTCCAGCTCACTGCCTATTGAAAACAAGTACAAGGTTTAGTAATGTCTACTTAAAATATATCTTTCTGTCTTCCCTGAGAGAAAAGAGGATAAATATTAGAAATGTCTCTTTGGTGAAGTTATTAACATCCTCAAATTATAGGGAGGTTCCTCTAAAGGAAAAAAAAATTAAAAAGATGATAAAGCATGTCTACTTGAAATAGTTTCATATTTTAAGCAAAATGAGAAGCCAAAAACAGTCCCACCCAGAAGGAAATGGTAAGAGCAGCCCTAAGAAATTCCAGAGAAAGTAGATTTTCAATAAAGGGGGGAGGGGAGGGGATGGAAATCTGCACATGACATCAATTGAATTGTGACTATGGGTCTGTGGAAAAATTCAATACTAGGAAATTTAAATTCCTCAAGCACTCCTGGAAAATATAACCCTGAAGAAAATGTAACACTTATTATACTATGTGAAAACTGGAAATAGACAGGAATCATAGAGAATTATATAGACTTTTCCTTTCAATTAGGCAACCTAAGACTAAAAACCTTAAAATGTCACAATTCACATTATTAATGTACAAATTATAAAACTTGATTTGATAGGAAAAGGCTATCTTATATAAATGTGTAATATATAATTTGGGCTTTTGGTAACTGCTTATCAAAGTAACTCTTTCTTTGATTTAAATTAGGAAAGTATGTTGTTTAGTTCCCTTTAGTCCATGAAGGAACTTTTAACCTTGTCCTACCTCCAGTCATGAACTTCTTCGTGAGCTGCTCTGTAGTTGGGACAGGAAATATCCACCATGGATAACGAATGCCCTAGAACAGAAGAGATTAAGATACCTTCTTTTTTCATCTTGTAATAGACATTTTTAAACACATAATTTGTATATTGGAGAAAATTATCTTTATAACTACACTGTTTACACAGCCCAAAGTCAATACAGAGTTTAAGTTATCTAGCATATTTCACAGAATAAATGAATCACATATTCAGTATTCCAATCATACTGGCATATTTGTCTCTGTGTAATTTCTACTGTTCCCCTACTTCTAATCACTCTGTTAACTATAACTTAGGACTTGATATATTGTTTAAAAAGTGATGGAAAAAATCAATACAGATTAAAATGAAAAGTATGTGAGTTATAGTCAGAGGTATAAACACTCATCTTGGAAATTTAATTTTATATTCTCATAAGCCAGGACAAGCTGGAAACAGCACTCCTAGGAGTACTAGATGAAAGCTGAGGGACATAAAAGCTAACCCAAAAGTGAAAGGGGCTTTCTCAGCAGAAAGTATTATTCCTATCACTGAAAGTCATCAAGGAGAGACTGAATGACCTCTTGTCAACATATAGAAGAGGTTTTTATTATGTATTGTTTGGAGCCCATGGTTCATGATATAACTTTCTATGATATAATATTTCAAATATTTTACATCCTAAAACTTTAGAACTAGATGATGGCTGATTCCCTCATTTAACAGCTGAGGAAACAAAAGAGTGACAAAGGAGTTTATCCAATGTCACTCAGCTCATGTTCAGAGTCTAATTGAAGAAACCTCTTCATTTCCACTTCCCTGGATTTTATGCATTCCTGAATCAGATTGGTAAAAGACTAAGTAACCAGAGTGGAGACAGGGCCTGGTTATAAACACTGGTTAAGTAAAAGGAAAAGCTCCTGATGCAATTGAGAATGCATGGTAGAGAATCCAAATCCAAACAGAGTAAGACCAACTCTACAGTAAGTATGGAACGCTTAAGTATGTATGTATGGAATAGGAACACCTATTTTGTGTTTATAATTTAAGCATGCATTCCATACTTAAATTATAAACACAAAATAGGTGTCACAGCTTATTTTATCTTCCCACTTGTCATTATATGTTCTGTTAAGCATTACATTTCAAAGACATTTTATTTTTAAGACTTAACACTAAGAAGGCTGAACATATTTCTCATAATGATCTTCATCTCAATTCTCATAGGGCATGCTACAATGCTTATTGAAACAAATTTCTATTTAATAGACAATAATTATGTTTAATTTATTTTTGCTTTCTTTTCAATGCCTAGCAAAGAGCATTACATATAATAAGTGTTTCATAAATATGTGTTGAATTTGATCAATGTTGAATTACACGACAAAGACATGAGAACTAACAATGGCAATGGATATTGAATAGCATGCTGCCACCTTTTGGTTATGTTCTACTGAGAAACGTATGATTGAGTCTAGGACAAATATTGTGCCACATTAAAAAAAAAAAAGATAAAATAAGAAACCCATTTCTAGGATATCTAAATTTAATAAGACATTAGCAGACTAGTTCATTTGATCAATCCATGATTTAAGTTATTTTTTCTCCTATATATCCCTTGATCATACAGTCATCAGTCATTTAGAATTCTGACATTTCATCTGTGGAATGTAAAGAACTAAATTCCCTAGACTTTTATTCACTTTGTTCAATGGTATTAAAGAAATAGAGTCATTAAATACAGTCAGTCTTCATAAAGAACTACAGTTTTGTGGACTCTGAATCACTCATGGCAAAAAATTGAATATATTAAATTATGTAACCCCAATCTAGAAGTTCACATAAGTTACATAGCAGAATTAATAATTATGGTTTTCTTGTGTATTCCTCTTTTGTAGTTATAGATTTAGAGAAGCAGTCTAAGGTAGTGAGCTAGAAAGTTGATCTTGGAGTTAAGAGAACCCAGGTACAGATCTCATCACTAATACATATTGACATGTGACCCTTAGGAGTCACTTAAACTATTAGTACCTCCAAGCAGCTCTCTAAGAATATAAGTTCCAGAAAAGTTGTAAATCTGTACGTGTAGAGTAAGTTTCCTCACCAGAAGGGCACTGCATCCAAAAAAAAAAAAAAAACAAAACCCCACTTTAATCTGGTTCAGGTTGCACACTTGGGAGTATTATGAGCTCTGCTTGTCAGCTTCTGATATAGATGAATGCTGAATCTAGGAAACTCTATAGCCCAAATTCTCTTATGAGCTTCATCCCTATATATATAAGATCACAGAATTAGAGTTGGAAAGGATCTCAGAGGTCACTAGTCCAACCCTTTCATTCTACAGATCTGGAAACTGAGAAGTTGGGAACAGTCAGAGGTCAGATTAGAATCTGGATCCTCTGACTCCAGTCAATACTATTTCTATCTGTATCACTATTTTGTGATTTGTAATTGCTTTTTCAACATTCCCATGTGGATAACCTGCCTTCATGTGAATCTCAAGATATGCATGCCTAAATTTATCTTTCCTCCAAAACCAACCGGACTTAACTATATAAATAGAAAATGTGAAGAGGTGAAACTAGCCTTAATGTTAGGAAGTATTTCCTAACAATTAGTTTCTCTCTTCTCCCTCTTAATAAATCTTCTATTTATCTACTCATCTATCTATCTTACCTATCTCTTATTCTATCAGTTAAAATATCTCATTGTTTTTGTTGTTGTTGTTGTTTTTAGTCTTTCATATTCTTCATTTTTTTCCTTCATTCCCACTGCTACCATTCTGGTCCAGAGTTTCAATCAATAATCACCTTCTCCAGGGCAATACAGTTACATAGGGGTGCATGAGGTGGTCAGGAACAGTAGCACCTCAGATGTGAGAGCCTGCTAAGCCCTTTCCATAGCTAATCATCCATCTATGGGGTCTATTTTCACCAAATTCTCACCTGAGGCTCCAAAAAAAATAGCTGTGACAGACACATCAGCCATACTCAGGTAAAGCAAATCAGCAAACAGAGTAAACCAAGTTAAAAGTAACAGGCCTCAAACCTGTTGGTGAGTTAGGGGGAAGTTTTGCCCAAACATGGGAAGACTTAACTTGGCAGAAGAGGCCAATGAGAACAATTTATTCTAATGATCATGAAGGCAGCTGCAGCAGGCATTGTGAAGTGCTTAAAGAGTGAAACTTGGTAATTCATCAAAGATGCCAAGGGTCATCCACTACATTTTGGGTCATCAGCAGTCTTCCTGATTGCTGTGTTGCTACTAGTCTTAAATGATTCTGGAAGAGACAATAAAGCTAAGGACTATGTGCAACTTTGCCTCATTTAAATCCAATTCATTTGCAAGTAAAGCTATCACACTGTGATCTCATTAATCCTCTTCAAAAACAATAAACACTGATAGTAAATATATATATATATATATATATACATATATATATATATATATATGTATATGTGTGTGTGTGTGTGTGTGTTCTAAACAGAGTGGTGGTATACCTATAAAGTACGGATAAGTATGGGGCCAGGAAACAGTTGTTATATGTCCTTGCAAGCCAGGAAGAATAGGTCAGATTTAATTTGGTATGCAACTATAAAGTCATGATGAAACCTTCCCATAACATTTATCTGGCAGTAGTACACAGAATAAAGTAAACTGGAAATAGGGAGATTGACTACATACACTTACCATTTAAGAGAAAATCCATAGTTCCCAATTGAGCACCATAATATCATTATCCTAACTATTCAGATTCACAATCTTGGGTTTATACCTGATTCTTCCCTTTCTCTCAAACCCCTTTCCCATCAAATCAGTCATCAACTCTAATCAAATGTATTCCCCAAAGAGCTCTAAGATCTATTCCTTCCTTACAATTCACATGAACATCACCCTGATTTAGTCCTTATCATTTATTGCAATAGCATCCTCACATTGGCAAAGTCAAAAATTGTTAATGGATCAGTTGTTAAGAATTTCACAAAGTACCCCAATGTACCTCCATGTAGTAATTCACCTTATTGGGCACATTCCCACATTGGGGAAATTGTCATTTGGAATTCCCTGAGAATATGTTTATGCTTTCCTATTATAATGAAAAATTTATGAATTAACTTTAAAGCCACTGGTGTAAAAATACAAAAAAACAACAAACAAACAAAAAAAAAAGAGAAGATTATATAGATTATAATATCATTAATATTATATTATTATATCTATATATACCCTTGTTTTGGGGTGCTTTTTCTTGGAACTGCTTTTCATCATGTTAATCCATTAACATTAAGTGTTAAAAAAATTATGGTATTTAATATCTTGTCTAAGGTTCTTCTTGGATTATTGTAATCTATATAATCACTCCCTTTTTGTTTTGCAATAAATGTCTTTTATCTTTGTTTCTTTATTCAACCATAGCTTGGTCAGTGGGATTACAGATTATACCAGTAACATGTGAAATTTAGAAAACATTAACAAACTCTTGAAATTTGTTACAGATGTACCCAGGGGGGATTTATAATTTTTGGAATTCCTAGGACACTGAAACAGTGAAATAAATGATTTATCGCAGTCTTAGTAGACTCTCCAGATTATAAAGTAGCTACAGTATAAGAAGAATAAGTGTCTACTGTAACATGAATATATTGGAGTTGGTTGAAAATAGCAAAATGTGTTACATCCGTTTGCTAGATATAATTAAGTTGCAACCCCCTAGGATTTACAGCTATTATGGGCTTAGAAGATTGAAAAGGGAATAGAATTAGAACAATTTTTAACAATTTGTCTAGCCTGTTCCTTAGTAATATTGTATTGTTTAATTAACATTTGAGCACTTTGGTGAAATAATTTATGAGAAGCTCTTGCCTGTGCCAATTTAGGATGTATAAGTGAAGGAAATATTCAAGTAGCAAATTTATCAGCAACAGAGTTGCCTTAATCCCTTTTTATGAGCTTCATACATAACATGCTGCACAGGACTGAGCAAAGGAATTTTTTTTATTCAAAGAGATAGGTAAAAATTCTGTTATGTTGCTGACTTATATCATCTATTCTTAAAGTATAAGGAGGTGTTGAGGGATTAAGAGAGTTATATGATAGACTTTTTAAAGTTTCTACAGCTGTATCCACCTTAAGTATTTTTTGTGCTAAAGGAACACAATGAGGAGGCATCATATGTATTTTTAAAATATTCCATAAAGAAAATTTCTATGGGAAAAGATCCAAGTCCTTCTTCCTGAAAATATTCATTCATTTGTTTTCCTTACAATATCTCTTTTCTCAAGATCAATTATACCCTCTTTTGGAAAGCACGAACAACATGTTTCTACATATCCTAGAAATTGTTTCAAATGATATCCAATAACAAGCAACCTCTATCTTTTACTATCTTCTTAAATAAATCTATATAGTGTTCTCTTTCTTTTACTTGCATTTGCCCCATATTAACTTATATTCTTTCCCAATAAGCCTTTCCTTTCTGAGTAGGAGTTCCTTATGTAGGATAAGGCAATAACCTTGACTTTCCTTTTAGATCCTTCCTTTCAAATCCCTGTTGCAGCACCAATTACCACCTGCAGCAAAGGCATGAGCAGTGTTGTGAAAGAAGAAACCAGGACAGGCAGGTAGCTCCAGAACTCCATTTATTAGCTACAAGACCAAATCTTACATATTGTTTTATAACCAAGAAGATAACCATAGAGCAATCTTGCTCCTAGAAGTTATTTTTCATAAGATTTATTTTTCTCATTTCTTCTTTAATATCACATGTTTAATGTCAAAGATGTTCTTCAGGTTTCTAGTGTACCAAGAATAAGATTAAGATCATCTTCCCAATTCCTGGGACAGGGCAAAACTCTGGATCCTGAGCCAAGTTATGACCACATCACAGCTACAGCTGCAGCAGGTCTGTTTTGACTCAGATCAACATGATTTCAACCCTAAAAATTCCCAACACTTCACTGGTCATTCTTCCAGTCTTTCCCTTCTCTAATACATTCTTTATATTACTGGCAAAAGAATCTTCCTAAAGGATAGATCTTATTCTGTCACTCCTATATTCAAACATCTTCTGTAGCTCCCTTATTCCTGGAAGCTGTACACAGTTATCTCTACATTATCCATCATAATTTTCCCTATTGTGGTTTTGACATATCACAGGTCAGCATGAGAAATTAAATGGGAATAGTTTGGGAACTTTGTGGAAGCCAGAGATGACACATGAAGGTTAGCAGATGATACATAAAAAGTCTGTAATCCCAGAAATGCATAAAGTATATTATATAGCACTATATAACATCAACACATTTTTAATATAATAATTCAGACTTCTTCTCTGATACAAAAATTTTATGTAGATATTCCAGATCACAGGGGCATTGAACCATGAACCTCATGATATGGAAGGGATAAGTGTACTTTTAATACTGCCCAAGATAACATTAAATTTTTTGGCTGCCATACCCCACTGCTGACTCATATTGAGTTTACAGACCACCAAAATCATCTATCTTTTTCAGATAAATTGCTGTGTCTTCCATATCTTGTACTTCTTGATATCTTGAACCCCATCAATTACCAAGCATTTATTAAGTGCCTAATATAAATCTAAGAAATCAGGTTCACAAATACAAGATAGTTAAAACAGACATTTCTTGCCGGGGGGGGGGGGAGGAGGAAGAGGGGGTAGGAGAGGGGGAAGAACTAGAATTTTCAGTTCCAATTATTCAGTGATGAAGAGAGCCATCCATATCTAGAGAGAGGACTGTGGAAAGTGAGTGTGGACCACAACATAGCATTTTCACTCTTTCTGTTGTTGTTTGCTTGCATTTTTTTCCTTCTTGATCTGATTTTTCTTGTGCAGTAAGATAAATGTATAACTATATATACATGTATTGGATTTAACATATATTTTAGCATATATAATATGTACGGACTATCTGCCATCTAGGAGAGGGGGTGGAGGGGAAGAAAGGTAAATTTGGGACAGAAAGTTTTGCAAGGGTCACTGTTGAAAAATTATCTATGCATATGTTTTGTAAATAACAAGTTTTAATAAAAATAATTTAAAAACTTAAAAAAAAAAGAACTAGAATTTTGTTGGACTCTAAGTTTCATAGGAGACACCAGCTTTACTTTCTTTTTTTTTTTTTAATATCTTTTTATTGATAGAACGCATACCAGGTAATTTTTTACAGCATTATCCCTTGCATTCATTTCTGTTCCGATTTTTCCCCTCCCTCCCTCCACCCCTTCCCCCAGATGGCAAGCAGTCTTTTACATGTTGAATAAGTTACAGTATATCCTGGATACAATATATGTGTGCAGAACTGAACAGTTTTCTTGTTGCACAGGGAGAATTGAATTCAGAAGGTAAAAATAACCCAGGAAGAAAAACAAAAATGCAAGCAGTTTATATTCATTTCCCAGTGTTCTTTCTCTGGGTGTAGCTGCTTCTGTCCATCTTTGATCAATTAAGGCTCTCTTTATCGAAGAGATCCACTTCCATCAGAATACATCCTCAAACAGTATTGTTGTTGAGGTATATAATGATCTCCTGGTTCTGCTCATTTCACTCAGCATCAGTTCATGTAAGTCTCGCCAGTCCTCTCTGTATTCATCCTGACCAGCTTTACTTTCAAGATTTGCCTCTCATTTCTCCCCTTCACAAAATTTCTATTCTAGTCAAACTGGCAAATTTGCTAATGCCTGAATTTGCCATTCCATTTCCCACTTTTATATAGGCTGTTCCCAAAACCTTCTTCACCTGTGTTTAATTCAAGACTCCATTCAGGTGGCACCTCTTAAAAGAAAGACTTTCTTGACACACCACATTATTCCTGCTACTAAGAAAGCAAAAGCTAGTGGATCACTTGAGCTCAGAAACACTGAACAGTAGTGGGCTAAAATTATTGGGTGAGTTTCCTTCTCCAAATCCAGACCTATTGAATGCAATTGTGAGCTGTGAAAAGTCCAGTTTCTGCTTCTGTAAAGAAGGATATTTGGAAGAATTTGGTGCTCCACTCCCCAATCTCTCAATAAGAGGGCCCCTGTGAAGGAGCTGGAGTATTACAGTAAAACTGTCTCAGCAGACAGCTAAACTAGATTGACAATAACTGACAGGCCTCAAACTCAAGGGTGAATTAGGGGGATATCTACCTCAAGAACATGAAGATTTCCCCTGGAAGAATGGTAAATGAAAATAATTTGTTCCAATGACCATGAACACAGATGAAACAGAGACTGTGAAGGAGTCAGAGTTTGGTCAAACATTAAAGATGACAAGATATCCCACTTCTTGCTGGACCCTGGAAGAGAGGTTAGGCTGATTGATAGACTTTGCACAATCTGTCTTACTTAAATCCTATTCACATGGAAATCAAAACCACCCAATGATAGTCCCTTTCAAAAACAAAAGACTAACAATAAGAGAGGGGGGATGGATAGGGGAGATATTAGTCAAAGCTTCCACTAATGAGATTAAAAAGGCCTGCTGATTACATTAATCCTAGAGGTACATTTTGTTCTGCTGAATTGAAAACAAGCTACAGCAAGAAAAGCAGGAAATACTGAATTTGACTCTTGCCTCAATACTTATTAGCTATTAACCTCCCTCAGTTTCCTTATCTGTAAAATGGAAATAATAATAATGCCTCTTTCAGACTTCAGAAGGGTGAGCCAAGACTTGCAGAATAGACAAAAACACTCAGCTCAGCTCTTGTAATATTCTTTGCTAAACATCTTTAAAATAATGGAGTGCATGGGGATAACACACCAGTGGTGGGAAGAGGTAGTAGTGATAGAAGCAGTAGTATATTGAGGAATTCTCAAGCCAGAGAAAATCATACCCCTTTCTGTCAAATCTAAAAACAAATAACCAAAAAGTCAAAAAAGTTATTGCAATTACAATTAATGCTGAAAAATACAGAAAAGTTCACCTAGATTATTATAGCCACAGTTAACTTTAAGAAATATACCAAATATAAAACCAAAATAAAATTAAAGCGCTAACAGTGGTCATAATCAAAAAGCTTTATTCCATTGGTGAAGGGAAACTAGATACATGTGCCAGGGTCTCCTCTAGAAGGTGACCAACTTTAGTTCGGGGAAAATCTCAACATATACAATAATGGCTACACAGTGAGCTATAAAACTGATAGTGAGTAGTAATGGCAATAATGAGACAAATTTGATTCATAGCTGGGTTTCATGACCAGAACACAGATCCTACAAGTGCTTGTCCAAGCAAACAATTCTAGAATTTTGTTTGCAGTTGAGTGCATTCAGAGAGTGAGTGCAAAGAACTTCTGTTATGCCTGCTCAGGGCACAGCTTGTTTGCTGAGCCTTAGTTCTGGAAAAAAGAGTGTCTCCTAATAATAAAAGGAGAGAATAAAAGAGAGAAGTGGTCTTGGCATAGGATCCTGCCACTATGAATCACCCAAACCCTCAGAATTAGATCTGAAAAACTATAGCATGAAAAAGCCTGAACATTGATTCACCCATGCTGGGAAATAAGTCCAACTATAACATGAAGTTCCATATCAAGAAATAAGGTAGAAAAATAAACAAACAAAAAAGAATCTGAACATAAAAGCTACTATGATGACAGAAAACTAATGCATTGTTGGTGGAGTTGTGAAATGATCCAACCATTCTAGAGAGCAATTTGGAACTATGCCCAAAGGGCTATAAAATCGTGCATATCCTTTGATCCAGCAGTAGTCGAGGCTGAGACTGTCTCTCAAAGAATCATAAAAGAGGGAAAAGGACCCACATGTGCAAAAATGTTTGTAGCAGCTCTTTTTGTAATGATAAGAAACTAGAAATTGAGTGAGTGCCCATTAATTGGGGAATGGTTAAGTTATGGTTTATGAATGTAGTGATCAACTGTGATGGACTGAGCTCTTTTCAATAATGAGGCAGTTCCAAAAGACTTTTGATGGAAAGTCTCCAGAGAACTATGGAAACTGAATGTTGATCACAGCATAGTACCCTTTTGTTTTTTGTTTGTTTTTCTTTCTTGTGTTTTTTTTCCCTTTTGATCTGATTTTTCTTACTCAGTATGATGAATATGAAAATATGTTTAGAAGAACTGAACATTTGACCTTTATCAGATTGCTTGCTGTCTTGAGGAATAGGGACGGGGGAGAGGGAGAAAAATTTGGAATACAAGGTTTGCAAAGGTGAATGTTGAAAACTATCTTTGCATGTATTTGGGAAAATGAAATACTACATATATTATATATATATATATATATACATATATAAATACTACATATATATATATATATAATTCCTAGAAGATCTAACAAATGATTTTTGAAATCAAACATGAGAGGCAGAACAAAAATTAAATAAAGAAATAAAAGCAAAGAAAGAAAATTATGAAAAGATAATTGGTAAAAGAAGCATAAAAATACTGAAGAAAATAACACCTTATAAAAAAAGAATTTGCGAACTGGAAAAAAGAGGTTTAAAAATGATTAAAAATAATTCCTTAAAAAAGCAAAATTGGTCAAAATGGGATAAAGGTACAAAAGTTCATTGAGGAAAATAATTCCTTAAGAATTAGAATTAGGCAAATTAAAGCTAATGATTTCATGAGACATCTAGAAACAATAACAAAAATCAAAAGAATGAATAAAAGAAGAAAATGTGAAATATTTCCTAGGAAAAAAATCTGACCTAAAAAATAGGTTGAAAAGAGACAGTTGAAAAAGCCTTGTATTTCTTGAAAGACATGATCAAAGAGCCTAGATATTATCTTTCAAGAAACTATCAAGGAAAGCCGCCCTGATAATCTCTAAACAGAGGGTATTGGTTGCCATTTTTTTCTCAAAGAAATAACATCACTATGTCAGAATCAGGTTACAGAATGCCTATGGCTGATCTGACCAATAAGAGCTCAGGCACAAATAGACCATAAAAACATGTGAAGTAGATTCTCTGAATTTACACATCTCATATTTCTTTTAATCTGCTGCAATTTTGTTTTATTCATAGAGCACAACATTTTCTTTTATGTAGGCAAGCCCTGCTGGATAGTCATTTACCAGCTTCTGCCACTTCATGCAATTAATTGAAAAGTTCTTCAGAGAGACCTTGAGAGTTTCCTTATATCACTTCTTCTGCTGCCTTGCATGAGTTCTCTGTAAAATAGTCTCTTAGATAAACATGCATTTGCCATTAAAAACAATATGGCCAGACTGCTGAAGCTGCACTCTCTGCAACAGAGTTTGAATGCATGGTGGTTTAGCTAGAGAATGGACCTCAGTGTCTGACACATTATCTTGCTAGATGATCTTCAGAATTTTCCTAGGATAATTCAAATGGAAGTTATTCATTTTCCTGGCATTGCATTGGTTTACCATCTAGGTCTAAATAGTATACAAGGTCAGAAAAATGGCTTTATGGACTCTCAGTCTAATACCTTATTTCTTCCACACTTCAGTCTCCCAAACCCTGAGCTAGTATTGGTAATGCATGTGTTAACCTTATCATCTGGATAATTGATCCAACAGACATCAATTAAGAATTATTGGACAAGGGGCAACTAAGTGTGCAGTGAATAGAGTACCAGCCCTTTAGTCAGAAGGACCTGAGTTCAAATGTGGCTTCAGACACAACACTTCCTAGCTGGGTGACTTTGGGCAAGTCATTTAACTCCAATTGCTTCAGCAAAAAAAATAAAAAATAAAAAATAAAAAAAATATCGGACAACCTGAAACTCATACTCAGAAAAAGAGTATAAACATCATCTTTCTTTTTCTTTTTTTTTTAGAATTTTATTTTATTTTATGTATTTATTTATTTATTTTAAATAACTAAATAACTTTTTATTGACAGAACCCATGCCAGGGTAATTTTTTACAGCATTATCCCTTGCACTTACTTCTGTTCCGATTTTTCCCTTCCCTTCCTTCACACCCCTCCCCCAGATGGCAAGAAGTCCTTTACATGTTAAATAGGTTACAGTATATCCTAGATACAATATATGTGTGCAGAATCCAACAGTTCTCTTGTTGCACAGGGAAAATTGGATTCAGAAGGTATAAATAACCCAGGAAGAAAAACAAAATGCAAGCAGTTTATATTCATTTCCCAGTGTTCTTTCTTTGGATGTAGCTGCTTCTGTCCATCTTTGAGCAATTGAAACTGAATTAGCTCTCTTTATTGAAGAGATCCACTTCCATCAGAATACATCCTCAAACAGTATCGTTGTTGAGATATATAATGATCTCCTGGTTCTGCTCATTTCACTTAGCATCAGTTCATGTAAGTCTCGCCAGTCCTCTCTGTATTCATCCTGCTGGTCATTCCTTACAGAACAATAATATTCCATAACATTCATATACCACAATTTACTCAGCCATTCTCCAATTGATGGGCATCCATTCATTTTCCAGTTTCTAGCCACTACAAACAGAGCTGCCACAAACATTTTGGCACATACAGGTCCCTTTCCCTTCTTTAGTATCTCTTTAGGATATAAGCCCAATAGAAACACTGCTGGATCAAAGGGTATGCACAGTTTGATAACTTTTTGGGCATAATTCCAGATTGCTCTCCAGAATGGTTGGATTCGTTCACAACTCCACCAACAATGCATCAGTGTCCCAGTTTTCCCGCATCCCCTCCAACATTCATCATTATTTTTTCCTGTCATCTTAGCCAATCTGACAGGTGTGTAGTGGTATCTCAGAGTTGTCTTAATTTGGATTTCTCTGATCAATAATGATTTGGAACACTCTTTCATATGTCTATAAATAGTTTTAATTTCTTTGTCTGAGAATTGTCTGTTCATATCCTTTGACTATTTATCAATTGGAGAATGGCTTGATTTCTTATAAATTAGAGCCAATTCTCTATATATTTTGGAAATGAGGTCTTTATCAGAACCTTTGACTGTAAAAACGTTTTCCCAGTTTATTGTTTCCCTTCTAATCTTGTCTGCATTTGTTTTGTTTGTACAAAACCTTTTCAATTTGATATAATCAAAATTTTCTATTTTATGATCAATAGTGATCTCTAGTTCTTCTTTGGTCATAAATTCCTCCCTCTTCCACAGGTCTGAGAGGTAAACTATCCTATGCTCTTCCATAAATATCATCTTTCAAGAAATTATCAAAGAAGAACAAGAGGGTAAAATAGAAATTGAAAGAATCTACCAATCACCACCTAAAAGAAATCCCAAAATAAAAACTCCAAGAATATTAGATCCAATTACAACCAAAGTTCCCAGGTTGAAGAGAAAAATGTTTGTAGAAGTTAGAAAGAAACCATTCTGGTACTATGGAGCCACAAGATTTATATCTTTTAAATCAAAAGATTGGAGAGTTATAGTATATGATAAGACAGAAGGCAGATGAGCTAGGATTACAACTAAGAATAACTTATCCAGCAAAACTGAGTATAATCCTTCAGGGGTAAAAAGGATATTTAATGAAATAGAGAATTTTCAAGCATTCCTATTGAAAAGACTTAAATTGAATAAAAAAACTTGATTTTAAAATACAAGAATCAAAGGAATAAAAAGATAACCAGGAAAGAAAAATCACAAAAGATACAGTAAGGATAAACTTTACATTCCTACATAGATAAATACACACACACACACACACACACACACACACACACACACACACACACACACAATTGCCATGCATTTCTAACTCTACTCCAAAGAGCACAACTCCTTTGGGATACCCACATTGTTAGAATGCCAAATGTATGCTTCCCCCAAAAAAAATTTATGGAGAACTCACACAGCGCAAGTATTCACAAGGTGGTCCAAAAAAGCAATACAAGGACACTCTCAAAATTTCTCCTTAAGAACTTTAGAATAGATTATATGACATGGGAGATACTGGCATAGAACCATACAGCATGGCACACCCTCATCAGAGAAAGTACTGTGCTCTATGAGCAAAGCAGAATTGAATTAGCCCAAAACAAATGTGAGATGCACAAAATTAGAAAAGCTATTCCAAATGTCTATAGGAATTATTTTTATCTGACTTGTGGCAGAGTATTCTGGGCTCATATTGGGTTTGATCAGCTGCAATCAGACACCTTATAATTCAACTCTAACGCAGTAATATCATTTTGATTCTCTTTGAGTAAGAAAGACACAATCTACTTTAATATATTTTACATACACGTCATATATTTTTATAAGTGGAAACTTTTATGTCTCATATTTATCTAATATTTTAAAAATGAGACTTATCAGAGAAACTTGCTCAAAAATCTCTCCACCCACACACACAATTTCCTATTTTCTTCATTATTTTGGCTGCTTTATTTTTTTTTTGTAGCAATAATTCATGTAATTACAATTATCTATTTTACTTCCCATAATCTTCTTTATCTCTTATTTGGTAACAGACTCTTCTCTTATCCATAGATCTGAAATAAATATTTTTTCCATATTCTCCTAATTTACTTATGATTACCCTTTGTGTCTAAATTATTTATCCATTTTGACCTTATCTCAGGAATGCAAAATGTTGGCCTATGCTTAGTTTTTGCCTAACTGCTTTCCACTTTTTCTAGCAATTTTTGTCAAATGGTGACAAAAGCTTGAATCTTTGGGTTTATCAAACACTTTATTACTATAATCACTTAATACTGTATATTGCGGCCCCAATCTATCCCACTGATCCACCATTCTATTTTTGAGCCAGCACCAAATTGTTTTGATGATTACTACCTTGAAATGTAGTTTCAAATTTGGACTGGCTATGCACCTTCCTTCATATTTTTTCATTGTTTTTTTTTTTTTTTTACATTCTTAACTTTTTATTCTTCCAAATGACTGATAGTTTTATAAAATGCATTTTTTTGGTAGTGTGATTGGTTTGGAACTGAACAAATAAATTAACTTAGGTAGAATAGTCATTTTTATTATATTGGCTCAGCCTACCCATGAATAACGAATATTTCTCCAATAGATAAACTCTATCTTCATTTGTGTGAAAAGTGTTTTTAATTTTGTTCATTTAATTCCTGCATTTGTCTTGGAATCCCAAGTATTTTATGTTGTCTACAGTTATTTTTAATTGAATTTCTTGTTGTTGGGTTTTGTAGGTAGCATATACAAATGCCAATGATTTATATGGGTTTATTTTATATCTTGCAATTTTGTTGAAGTTGTTAATTATTTCAACTAGTTTTCTAGTTGATTCTCTAAACATACCATCATATCATCTGTAAAGTAACAGTTTTCTTTATTGCCTATTTTTTATTCCTTCAATTTCTTTTTATCTTATTGCTATCACTAACATTTCTAATACAATATTGAATGATAGTAATGGTAAGACATCATTGCTTCATTGTTGATCTTCAAATTTACCTCCATTACAAATAATACTTGCTCTTGATTTTAGATAGATACTACTTATCATTTTAAGAAACGTTCCATTGATTCCCATGCTTTCTATTGTTTTTAAGGAGAATGGCATTGTTTGTCCAAAAAAAGCACCCCTTTTTGTATCAATTGATATAATCATGATTTTTGCTGTTGTTTTTGACATGGTTAATTTTGGTGAGTTTTTCTAATATTGAATAAACCCTACATTTCCATTTGTCTAATATGACTTTTTAATGAGTTCTTTTCTTCAGTGAATTTTTGTATTTATTTTATCATGTTTTTCAAAACTTATTTCAAGCTGTTGAATATTTTTTCATGATTTTTTTTTTGCATCACTCTCATTTCTTTTCCCAATTTTTCCTCTCCTCTTTTATTTGACTTTTAAAATTCTTTTTGAGCTCTTTTAGGAACTCTTTTTGGAGGCTGAAACAATTCATATATTTTTCTTTGAGGCTTTTGATATAGTAAATTTAATTGTTGCCTTTTTCTGAGTTTGTGTTTTGATCTTTTCTGTCACCACAGTATGAGTATTCTCTGCCAAGGTTCTTTTTCTGCTGTTTGCTCATTTCCCAACCTATTTCTTGACTTTTTATTCTGTTAAAATGCTCTTTTCCTTGGATAGAGGGGATACTATCCCAAGCTTTAAATTTTTCTCACTATTACTCTAAGAACTAATTGTGGGAATAAGTTTTCAGTTCTTCCAAGATGACATAATCTAAGGAAAGGTGTGGTCATTGATATTCTGGCCTGGCTCTGTTCTGTGATAAACCACAAGCATTCTTTTTTAACCTAAAACTGTGACTAGAGTGCTCAATAACCAGGGACTACAAGACCTGCTATGCTAGTATTCTTCCTTGTCCGAGGATCACAACAATTACATATAGGCAATGCATCAGAGTTCAGCATCCAGTGTCAGCAAAGGGACTCCTGTAATCTCCTTTTGACCAGCTATCTGACCCCCTTATCATCTGTGGGTTAAGAATTCTGGAAACAGCCATTTCTGAAGCTGATTTAATCATCTCCAAGTCAGCTACTGGTTTGCTAGGACCCAATCTATGCTGGAACAGCCTGGATTAGCCCATTCCAGAATTCCTTTTGAGGTCTTATTTAAAGTTGTTTGGAGGAGATTTGGGGAGAGTTCAGGCAAGTTCTGCCTCCTCTCCTCCATCTTGGCTCTGTTCCCTCCCTATTCACTTTTAAACTGAAAATCTGTCAAGCATACTTTTTGCTTGCATTGATCAAATAAAAGAATTATTATATTCATGTGACTAATTGGCATAGTTTATGAATAAACACAGTTGAAACTCAGGTTTGGGCTGTTCAGGCTGGAGCAGAAAGAAAGGAATATAATTAAATTGTTCTTAATGAAGTCATGGTTTTCTTGCACTGTGCAAATTAGTTGGGACAAATAGTGTTGATATGATTTCATTTTCTGAAAGCAATGATAATTTGTAAGTACTTTTGCTGGAAATAAACTGTCTGACCACGACCAGGATTGAACTGGTCCTCCTCTAAAGTTAGTTTTCCATCAGCTGAATGCTGGCTTTCATATTATATGTTTGACAGACATGGTACTGATACCTAAACCAGGTAGGTTGAAAACAGAGAAAGAAAATTATAGACCAATCTCCCCAATGAATATTGATGCTAAAATCCTAAAATCCTAAATAAGATATTAGCAAAAAGACTACACCAGGGTAATACACCATAATCAAGTAGGATTTATACCAGGAATGCAGGGCTGGTTCAATATTAGGAAAACTATCAGTATACTCAGTCATATTCATAACCAAATTAACCAAAAAAAATATGATCATCTCATATGTTTGTAATTTTTGCTCTTTTTTGTTGTGTTTTTAATTTTTATTTTTTTTAAGAATGTATTTTATGAATCCAAGAAAGTGTGCAAAAGTTGTAATTCTAAAAGAATACACTTAACTAACAGCTAGAAATATTGTGACTATCAATATAAGGAAATCAAAAATTTTAAGGATCACTCAAACCTATATTGAAATAAGATTCAATATATGAAAGTATAAATGAAAATATGATAAAAATAAAGAATAATCCTGACTAATCCTTAAGACTAATCAAAAATTTTAGAAAGTCCTAGCAGCTAGTCTGCATTTTAATATAGGAATAAAAGCAGGATGACCAGGAAAAAAAATTATATGCTAACTATTGATGTAAAGACAAAATGTTTGTTATAGTCAGAATAATATAATAACTAGAGTACAAAAGATTGAAAATTGACAATTTTTGGAAAACTGAAAAGATGAAACTCATTTTTTCATTAAGGCTATACCAAAACCATTGTTAAAATTAATTTGAAATAAATTGGCTAATCCCTACCCTCCAGGAATTTACATTCAGTAAATTTTCCTAACCTTTTCTCCTACAGCTTTCCAATACTTGAAGGAACATTTTTTTTTTTTTTTTGGTGTCATGAACTTCTAGTATCATAGATTATAACCCCTTGTGATTTTAACTGCAGTGGTCAACCTTTGATGAGTATTTCAGATGAAAAATACAGTCTGTTACTAAATCCATTCTCAAAGACTTAATTAGCTTATTAGGTCCTCCTAAACAACGCACAGTTAACAAACTCTTCAAAAAGTCACCTCCAACTTCACAAAGAGGCAAAAAAGTGGTATCTTAATGATTTTTTGGCCTTAAATATACAAAAGCAGGCTTATATCCAACCATCTATTTATAATAAAAGCAATAATGTAATATAGGCTATGTTGGGAGTACAAAGATGTTTAGCATAATGACCCTGCTTCCTTTACTAATACTTAATACAGAACACAATTGTTAGAAATAATACTCTTGATACCGAAAATTAGATATTGAGGAAAATTTATTAAAGAAGAATCTTAAGAAATCATCTCATTGTTTCTGGCCAGAAACAGGCCCCATTCCTCTTAGGGAAGTAGGAGCACTGAGTACAGAAATAGGGGCACTGAGTGCAGAAGTAGGGGAAGCTTTATACTTGCTCATGTGATGCAGCTCCTCCCTTCAGAGAATGGATTGGTCCATTTTATCCAGATTAGTCTTTCTGATACACCCACTACATGTTGCCTCTTAATATGTATAAAACATGTACCTCCTTATCATACATCCCATGTTCAAAAATGGCGGAAAACTCCTCCTCTGGGATGTGTTGTTTAATATTCAATTAGTCTATTAAGCAGGTACAGTAGTGATTTGGATAAGTCCTATCATTGACCCCAACTAGTTTGAGTTGGATGGGCTATTATCTTAAGTTTGTGGTTTTCTCAAAACAAGAGTATTCCTGATTGGCTGAATCCACCTATGCCTTCCTAGCCCTCCAATTCCTTGTTTACTCAAGGCTTTTATTGATCCCTTAATTGTACTGTGAACCCTAACTTTCCTTAACCTCTCATATTCTGAAAACCTCTTGGTCAGTAGTACCCACTATCCCATACTACCTCAAAGCTGGCAACACTGTGGAAACCTAACTTTTCAGCATTTCTCACACAATCATACAAAAAAGTATCGATATTTAACAGTCAAACAATCAACAAATGAAAAGTTTGAAAATCATCCCAATGGAACTGACTTGAGAAGGAACACTCACCTGAAACAAACAAAAAAAGAGATAACTATATTTGCAGCCCCCCAAAATGTTGCCAAATTTCTCTAAGATCTCACAATCAAGATTATCTTGAATCAAAAAGTTTGGGTCGAGAATTTATCCAGTTATCCCCATAAAAGCAAAGGACTTGTATCCCATATATTCCATATGTAACACTGGTTAGCATGGCTAATAACTAGGTGATGGTTGAAAAGGCAACAAAGATAACAAAACAGGATTTGATTGGCCCAGGAACTCAAGCTATGTCCGTCTTGATACAGCTTCCTGATGGCTCCTGGCTGTGTTGATTTGGCTTCCTGGTCACCTAGGGACATAAAAGTTCTTCCTATGTGCCTTTCACATTTGATAGAGTCCTAAGGACTAGGTGAATCACCAAATCCTGCCCTGTTGCATCAGATACTATTTATCTGGACAGGAGGGAGACTATGTCTATAGGTGCCACTATAAAATTGTTATCCTTGATATGTTAAGGCTAAACAAATTTTCTTTTGGAGACATCTATGAATGTCTTATTTTATTCTAACATCAAACCTGATATTAAAAGAGTGACATCAAGACTGCCCTACAGAAAGTCATAGAAATAGTTGAAAATACCGACATAATTTTAGCCTAGGGGCCCTCTCTGGCTTTAGTCCTTTTAGTGCCTCCTCTTCCCATTCTCTTTTCCTCCTTCAAGATTTTAAAATAATGTCACAGTATCTGAGTAATTGCCCCTATTGAATGGTACAAAAATGCAGAAATGTAGGTGACACATAGTCTCTATTTGGTTAGCACAGGTCTTATTAGAGAAAAAAAGTTTTCTAGTTATTGTATCTTAATAGATGTCCAGAAAACAATCCTATAGAGATAAGGTCCAGAAGCTATTAGTCAGTTAATTTGTCAACAAAATAATCATTAAGGCAGTCACTGTCAACAAGCATCTGCTAAGCACTTTCTACATGGCTAGCATAGTACTAAGCGCTGGGAATACAAATAAAAGCAAAGGCAGCCTCTGCCCTCAGACATTGTACCCAGTAAACACTAGCAGAGCAAAATCCAGAAAACACAATGCACTTAGCAGCTACAGAAAAACCAGTAAAGTAATATGCCTAAAAGCAGTCAAGATGCCCAGCAGAGAGCAGTGTAATAACATCACCAGAAGAAATTATTAGCCCTACAGCACAAGAGGCATGAGTTACCCATCTGTGTTTGTGCCCTCATAGTTTTCTTTGAGAAACATTCCCCAAATGTGCTCCATTTCCCACTGATGATGTGTGCATTTGTGAGCAAGTGGAAAGTGTCTATTGTTGCTTTTCCTCCTTCACTATTCTGTTTGACTAATAAAAGTAAATACACTGGGAGGGAGTTTTTGAGTAAGTGCATACTGAAGTAACTTTTCAGAGAGAAAGAACAGAGAAGCATATCCAAGCTGCTATAGATGTCTTAAAACTGATCAGTCTTATTTTCCACACTGGCAAGTTTGTGCAGGGAAGCAAGGAAGAGGAGGGAATATAGTGTCATAATGTCCAGATAATTGCCCCAATTGAATGGCACAAAAATGCAGAAAAATCAAGAAATGGAGATAATTCTAGAATATATTCTCTAATGACTAGAACCACATGTAGTTCTTTTCTTCAATCTTTACAGACTGCATGAAAGATCATTATACTAGTCTGTTTTAAATACTAGTCATCATATTCTCTGGCTGCTCTAAAGTATCTGGAAGGTGGCCAGTTAGACAAGAAGCAATTTTTAAGTGCTTATTATGTGTAAGACATTGTGCTAAAAACTGGGATGAAGAGAAAGGCAAAACAAATAAAAAACAGCTATTACCTTGAGGGATATATATTCTAATAGAGGAGACAACATGTAAATCATGAGATACATACTAATCACAACAATATATACAAGTTGTAGCCTGGGAGTGCTTGATTTAAGGATTTAATAGAGAAGCATAATCACTCATATACAATAGTACAAAAAATCAATAGTCCTATATGGAGGAAAAGTGTCCTCTTCAACTTCAGGGTAAGGAAAACAAGGACAGGAAATGACTCATTTTGCCTTTGTATACCTGTTTACTAGTACAGATATTGGCACGTTGTAAGCATTCTAAAAATGCTTATTTATTGACTAAATCAAAATCAGTGAAAAATGGAGTGACATATTGCTACTAGATCATTCCCAATCCAAAAGAAATAGTACTTAAAGCTATAATTTCTTCATTTGTGATCAGTAAAAATTAGAAAGCCAATTATATTCTGACAAGCACGCTAAAACTTGGGAGATGGGATTTCTAGCATTTCAGAGAAAGATCACTATGACCTAAAATTTTACAGACACACAGAAGAAGTCAGACCAATTAGTTAATGAATCAAAATACATTTATGTCAGGCACTACATCAAGTACTGAATATATACATATACACACATGTGGCCAGAAATAGTTATTTACAACATGCTCATAATTAAGTAAATATAGGATATATACAAAATAAATGAACAGTAATTAGAAAGGGTACTAACATCTAGGGGAATCAGAAAAAGCTTCTCATAGATGGTTGTACCTGAGCTGAATATTGAAAGGAATCAGGGGTTCCAAAAGAAAAAAAGTGAAACGAGAACATCCTAGGCATGGAGGACCTAAGTAATGGTATGGACTTTGGAAAAGGAATGTTACTACTTATGGGGAATAACAAATAAACCAATTTGATATAAAAT